>NC_041409.2:20645149-20652649 GCF_900747795.2 Erpetoichthys calabaricus | reverse complement strand
ATATTTGGTGTATTGTGCAGCAGTCACTTTTTATGTAAAATGTTGCTCAATATGTGTAGAGGAACATAGACAAAGTGTAAGCACTAACAGAGTTTAGGTCACTCAAAACGACTTGGAAAGTTCAATCCAAAATGAAAGTGTTGGAGACGATGACCACATAAGAAAATTATAAGTTGAACAAACAAGAGAAGATCGTCCAGCGCATCAACCTCATTTGGTTTACTAACAGTTAAGTTTGTCCCAAATCTCTTCCAGCTGCCATAATTTTTGCTTCAACTACAAGACTTGTTAGTTTCTTTTAGATTCTCATGATGTTTTGTATGAAGAAGTGCTTCCAGGCTCTCGTTATGAACAGAGCTCCACTAAAATCTCTGTGATGTCCTGCATTCACTATCCAACCAAAAATGTCAGAAAATGATGGAAGAAATGATTGTTGTACATTTTGACCAACAGTACAAAGAAAAAGTAAACTCATTGTTAAACAAAAGTATGTATGAAAAATCCAAACCTAAATTCATTGTTCTTTAACGTTCCTGTTCACAATTCAAAACATAGGGAATCAGGTTCTCAGCCTTGTCCAGGTTTCTAATTCCAACGATATGCTGATAAGTTGACTAGTTACTCTGTAGTGATCCATATTAAGTGTATATATGGATATGCCCTACCAAAGCCTGGCCTCTCATCCAGCTAGTTCTGGAAAATGGCTGGACTTCAGTTTTACAGAGACAATAGCAAACATTTCCACTATTAAACTTTGTTAATAGAGTGCTGTTCCTGCTGCATCAAACAGTTGTCACACACGTGTGTAGGGAGCATCTAGTGAGGTAAACCATCCATCCCCAATGTGTGAGGAAACACAACCACGAACAATTTCTTCTCTCTTCTCCGCAGACCAGTGGACGAGTTCCGATACGGACCGTGACAATACTTAAGGTTTTGCTTGAAGCTCCCGGTCCTTCCACTCCAGGGGCTATTTAAAAAACAATGGCACTGGAAGTCTCGATGTTCACTTGGGAACCCACTTCTAAAGAGTATGGAGCTCTGAGGGAGAGACTCGTTTACTGACAACACTTGAAAGTGTCAGACCAATGCCAACCCTAGGTTTTCCAAGACATGAAACATCTGTTATTTTTTACATTGGACCTTTTTCTTATTTTTAGCCAAATTAAATGAGATGTGTGGTTGGTATCCAGCCCTTTACATTCCCTTTTGATTCTCCTCTCCACACAGTTTTAATAAAGGGAATATGTTTTTGGAGCAAAGGGGTCAGCAAGCAGGACAAGCTTATTATAAAGTACAAATTCCTACATCTCCATTTAGGCTACACCAGTTGCTGTCAGTGACCTACACCTGGTCACAGTATTAAATAAAGCAGTGTACGCCTGATCAAAACTTACACCAATATGCATTATGTATTTATTATCAGATACAGTGTTCATAATGAAGCTGACCTGACCCAAAAGGAACTGGTTTCAAAGAACCGAGAAGCTGAGGTAGCTGGAAACAAGCAGCTTGGCGTTACTGAGCAGGCGCGATTCTGCGGTCCAGCAAGTGCTCGTGGCACCACGGCTTGTGCCCAATTACCGATTTACAGGGAAAATAAAAAGCAGTTTCTGGAGAGTGAGTGTTGGAAAACTCCAATTAGCATCAATTAGTGAGGTGAGTTCCTGCAGCGGGATATTTGGGGCAATGAAAAAATATATGAGCTCCCAGAATGCCTGACTGTAGGTGTTTATTTACCAGGTGAAGAGACTCCTGAGACAGAACTTGTTGAACATTTGTGCCTGCGGGACCTGAAAACTGTGAGCAGTGGGGACTTCAGGATGTAAAACGTAATGGACTTTCAATTATCGACCGTCTACGGGAAAAACAGTGCAGGGCAAAACGCAGCCAAGGCAATGAAGTCTCAAGAAAGGCAACGTGCAGAACCCTCGGTGATGCTGGCGCGGCTGCCTAGGGAGGGTGTTATATAGAACAACGGCGGAGCAGACTGTAAGCACTGCTCCCTTCAGATGACTGTTCAGATCAATCCTTTCAAATCAAGGGCTCCACAACACACACGGTACACTGCTCATATGACAACAACGGCGGGGACTTGCCTGCTCGATTTGACTGGTCAATCATTGGCTGTACTATTCTTCTTCTGGCATTAATAAACCTGCAAAAGAGCAAATCAGAAGTGGTTTAATTGGCTGATGAGCACTTTCACATTAGACATTTTAGGAACAGAATTAGGACCAAACAAAAAAAAAAAATAAAGTATTGCTACCTCTTATTACTCCCCAGCAGCCCACAAACGATTCCTATCTCTTTTACAGTGGGTCGCTTTGGAACGTACTTTGACCACATCACCGCATTCTTTATTTATTATTGAATTCTGATACCTAAATAAAGGTTGTAGTTGCTTGTGGTAACTATGGATACAGCAGATAAATTCCAGTACATTAGCAAAGCGACATTGCTGCTCTTTGGCCAGCAGAAACATCAGCCTCGTACACCTAAACAAATTCGAAATGAAAGTTATCACTCATTAGATGTGGAAACAAGTTAAAAGTTCACAGCGTGCTAGGAGGCTTTTTTTTTTTTACATTGTAGGGGGTTTAGCTACCCTTCCAGCTGTCCACAAATGAGGACCAGGCTTTGCCACTCTGCTTTCACAAGGTATTGTTATGTCAGCAAGCCCATCAATTAGGCTGTCTGAAGTTTTATCACCAGCACAGCAGCAAATATGTGCCGGTACACAAAGACTCCTAGGCCTTCACAGCTCCTGCAGCTTTGGACTGTAAAGTCAGGGGTCACTTGGAGGTTAGTGCCAGCCGAGGGCAACTTTTATAAAGTGAGCCTGGGACACCCTGTGTTGGCAAACAGGCCGCCGCCGCGACCTGCGCCTCCACATATCTGTGCATGAATAATAAGAAAAGAAATAAATAAATAGCAGCTCCTGACACATGGCTTTAATTAAGACTAAATATAATCATTCAATCAGGTAGGAAAAGTGGCACTTAAAAGCCCAGGCTGCTAGCTTCTCAGATGAAGTAACTCATTAGAAGAATGCCGACTGGATTCAATTTTGCTTCTAATGTGAGTTTCTCTGTATACACACACACACACACACACACAGACATACATAATACCTGTATAGCATATTTACAATGATGCCTAATCAGCAATCATGGTATACGGTGGGGGCATACAGTAAATAAATTAATAAAAAAACAACAATGTAGGTGAACATCACTTTTTTTTTTTTTTTTGCAATCTTCTAAGGTGAAAAGAGCCACCTTAAATGTTCCTCTCTCGCGCTCTCCCTCTTTGTTGTCAAAAATGTCACCCTGCCTGAGGTGCAGCTGATAGAAAACTGGGGGAACGAGTATAAAAAGAAAGAGACAAAAAAAAAGCCTTGTTAAAAGAATGTTAAAGGGTTACTCCGGGTTTCAGCAGCTACTTGCATTTTTGTGTTTTCTTCCTCGATGGACTGTACATGTCTTATGGCTGTATGTGTGTGTGTGTAAAGGAGACGGTGAAGGGCTGTGTGGGTGTGACTGGAAAAAGTTAAATCCATCCATTATCCAACCCGCTATATCCTAACTACAGCCAGTCCCAGTCAGCACGGGGCGCAAGGCAGGAACAAATCCCGGGCAGGGTGCCAGCCCACTGCAGGACACACACATACTATGGACAATTTAGGATCGCCAATGCCCCTAACCCGCATGTCTTTGGACTGTGGGAGGAAACCCACGCAGACACGGGGAGAACATGCAAACTCCATGCAGGGAGGACCCGGGAAGTGAACCCAGGTCTCCTTACTGCGGGGCAGCAGCGCTACCACTGCGCCACCATGCCGCCCGAAAGTTAAATCTATGCTAAATTTGACACAGCTAACAAGTCATCATCTTCAGGGGTGTGGGGCCTATATAAGGTAACGAAGGTGCCGAATAAGGGAGCTGAAAAGGGTAGGCACACCTCCGGAACGATCCGTGGACAAAATTGTGTGTCAGTGTGAATTAAATTTCACCCCTTTACACAGGCACAAATTCATACATGGAATCCAGCAAGAAACAGCAAATAAAGAGAAACAATGCCCTGCTCTTCAATGTTCCCCCATTTGCCAATGTTACAAAAATGTGTGACAAACAATTGAGCTGGAGGGGACATGTGGGCTACATGATTGCAGGAAGGTAATCAGTGTGCCTAGTCCATTTGCTAATTGAACATCCTGCTAAAAGCATTACCTGGATGGCACTTTCAGGCCGGCATATCAAGTTGGAAAAAAAAAACAAAGAAGCCAAGAAAGGAATCTGCTTTCTTGTCGGGAGTGAGTCCACTTTCACTCCAGTGTAGTTTCCTTTTCCTTTTCCAGTAAGTCGGTAGACTCAGACTCTATGGCCAGACTACTTTCTGAGCTTCAGAATTTCCACTTTTAAACAGGCTCTCTCCAGTATCTAGGTTATATGGCAGCCCTTAAGGACGCATGCTTGCACAGTGAGCAAACGTTGGCTAAATACATGCCAAGCATTCTCTCTGTTTATTTGCCTTTATCCTGTCAGAGTCTCTTCCTGCTCAAGTTGCTACAGTAACATGCTCTGCTTGACCAAAACCACTTCTGCCAGGCAGTGGCCTTTATCAGTGAGGCCAATTGAGATTATCAGGACGCTGCTGATAAGGTTGTTTTCTCTCCTCCCCATAAGCTGCTAATGGCTGTGTGCTTCTAACAACAAAACACGCAAGCCAAGCCCGCCGCACAACTTCAAGGACTGAAGGCATTCCAGGGCCGGGTCAGCGTCTCTTCCTAAGCAAAGAGGGTCCATATCTTAATGAGTACTGTTACTTTATAGATTTTTATTAATCTTTACACCAGCTCAGACCCTCTTGGCCACACTTCCTTCTCTGTCTCCCTCTCTCACAGAGTTGTTGGCTCCTTCACACGGGAACAACACAAGAAGTCTTCAAACAAATGCAGGGGGGTCAAACAACGGTCATCACACTGGCTACTGGTCACGACGTGCCTATTAGCAAAAATATGAAAATAATTCATTTTCACCCCTGGGTCCGTCTTGTGCATGTAGGAGCCTGTGTGCAAATTCATCATCAATAAAGGCGCTTGCTTTACTCAGCTGGCTGGCAAGCTGATCCATAAAGGTCGACGAGCGCATCTTTATGTTTGCTTGAATGAATGAAACATTTTCTGAGAAAGATTTGAGCAATTTGTATTGCTTTCAGAAAGCCACAGCTGACGTAATAAAAGAGTAAAAATGATATGTTTATATAGTCCTATAGCTGCAAACTTCTTTAACACTACTAGGCTTGTTTGTCTTAATATTGCTGTTACTAATTTTGATTCTTACTAATATATTATTATCACTACAGTTATTCATTTTATTTTAAACTGCAGATATTTCATTATAATTGCTAAAGTTACGCTATCACTACTGTAATTGTTATTACTATGCTCACAGTTATTTTAAATCTGTAATGATTAAAATTACTTTCTTTCCATTTGCTAATATTTAATACTGCTCTCCTCGTGCACAAATTCCTGAACATTAATTAAACACAGGGTCCTCTCCGTTTAAATTAACACTGGTGACTTTAAAAACGGATTAAAAAAAATATCACTACCAACGTAACTACTCTTCTAGTTCCTCATTCATCCCTCCATTTTCTGTGCAGTAACGGAGCAACAAGGTGTATCCCACAAGCTCAGAGCCTTCCAAGGTTTGAGCCAGCACCAGGTGGGAGATACTGTAGGCTTCCATCCATGTATTTTGGAATGTGCTCGAGTTGGGAAAGTCTCCTGGCCCCGATGGCAGTAAGGGAGAAGCCAACCCTAGACAGAATGCTTCCACATCATAGGGCACTTTCATCCGTCCATGTCTGATCCCACTCATCCAGTTTAGGATCGAAGTGGAACACTGGAGGGAAATGAGGAAGCAGCCAGGAACGTGCTGCCAGTGCACTGCAGTGCCATATTGTTATCAGAGCCATTAGTACTATTCTAACAGCTATGCACATGTAGACTGCTCTTATCTTGTTTAATGAATGCCCTGTACTGTATAACTGTTTCTTTTTCATCGTGTATGTGGTGGTGAGGGGAGGGGGTGGGGCTATTCCCAGAAACAAAGGTTGTGCTCCAAAATTTGCTGTCTTTCTGGAGAGCTTTGTAGCAAGAATCAGTGTAGGCCTTGCCTCCTTTTGCTCAAGACAGGCTACCCAAAGTTAAAAAGGCAGCAGCCGGGGGACGAGTCACACTTGTTTCAATTTCCACGTGCTCATATTGAGATTCTACTATTAAGAGTGTGATTTGGGATATTTGTGGACAACGGGGGCGGGGGATTGGGGGGCTGGGATTGGGTGTGCGTTGTTGGGAAAGCCGAGTTGGAGAAGAGGCCTCCCTGCATGTAATGCAGCTGTACACACCGCATTGCTTCTCTTCTCGAAAGCGCGCACACACACACACACACACGCACACACACTCTTCGGTATTTTTCTCCCGCTTTTTAAGATTTTTTTTTTTTTTAAGTCTGAAAGTCCTTGTTTCGAGTTAACAGACTTGAAGCCACACCTGGTAACCTACTCCTGTTGTCAGCATTCCTTTCTTTGGAAACCTTCATGCCAAACCATAATCTACTGGAACAAAGCCAGCATGAAAGCCCTGTCTTTCATAAGCAAAAAACAAAGTTGGGTCAGTTTGACTGGTTTACAGAAATGTTACTCTTGCTGCTTTTAACACCAGGCGTCTTTTTCTTTTTTTTTTTTTTTTTATTGTCACAAGGCAGGGCCTCACGCTGGCCAGGGAGTAGGCCCTTTTGTTCTCTTTTTATAAACTTTATTTTTCTTTGCAGTTTAAGACCTTACGTTGTTTTCAAGCATTCCATCCCACCGTCAGTCCACAAAAATTGTGCAGGACTCTGACTTTAGTAGCACTTCAGCTGGAAAAAAAGGAAACAAGGCTGCGTGGCGTTCCATTGGGCTCTAATCTCATCTACTGTAAATAAAGATAAGATCAGGCCAGATTAGCACTGTGGAGGCACAGTAACTCTTTAAGAAAGGCATCAGATTTGTTCGTATCTGGAGATTTATCATAAACTATCAAAAAGAATCTTTCAAAGCTACTTGGAAATGTGGGAGGGGAGAAAACCAGTAAGGCTTCCTTCAGCTATTCATATCTGGGATCTTTCTTCTTTGAGATAAAACATGAGTCAAGAGACATAAGCTGCACTACATTACCTCACTGCGTTTGATTTATTACAGATGTAAAACATCGAGAACTCGGCTGCGCGAGTTCACATGAACACTGCTCACATGTTTCCATGGTTTACACACTCCACTGTTGGGCTTTGACATCACCTAACATCCATGGACCTGCTAGGCTTTGGCTTTCATTTTCCTTTCCGTTTTTTTTTTTTTTCCTTTGCCCTTTCTCGTTCCTCCTTTAGAAACGCTCCACACACCAATGTTAAAAACAACAGCAGTTTAAAAACAAATAACCAGAGAAAGAGG
>NC_041409.2:20577649-20640149 GCF_900747795.2 Erpetoichthys calabaricus | reverse complement strand
GTTTTCTTTCTCTCCCTCCCTCATGTTTTTTTTTTTTCCTCCAGTAGAAATAAGCCTTTTGTACAGAGCCAGAGGGACAGTCACTCGGTAATCTCTGCTTTCCAGTGTGTCCAGCCTAATCTCAAGAAGGTATCACAAATAAGAATCTCGTTGTTACCCACAATAATCTAGTAAAAAATTTTGTGGCTGACATTTTGTCAGATATATCACACAGACAGATGCTGGGATTAAGGGTGAATGCTGATTGATGATGACAAGGGAGGCACAATATATCAAACAAAATTGAGTTTCAATTGACAGTATCATCTAGGTAACAGAAAGGTCTTTAGCCCTTTAGATCACAGAGTGCCTGTGGGCGCATGTCTTGTAAAAAGTCCAGAGGACACCCATTAGCATCCAGAGGCTCTTCTGTGAAAGTCAGAAATCTATGATGGCTGCCCTAGCCCCCTTTGCGAACGGCGGCAGACAAGATTGGAAATATCGAGTCAATTCAACCGGAAAACGAGGCACACGTTTCTTTTACGTGAGACATTTGCTAAGACGGAAATATATATGCATGTAGCGCTGCTGTAACAATTCTGATAAGATGGAGACGGAGCATGCGCAAAACACGTAACCACTATAAAAACAAGGTACGCGTAGCTTTGCATGAACGATTTTCTAAAGTGTGAGTAGATTGGCATGACTGAACCAGCATTACGTGAAACTTCTCGAGCATTTGTGAAAAAATAAAAACCGTCCATATTTGCAAACTTCCATTCCATCCATCCCTTTCCCAAACCACATACCCAAGGCACGGTCACGGGGGGCTTATTAACATATTCATGTAAATGTAGTAACAAATAAATAAACCTGATCAGAGGAACCATTTAGGAGAAATTTTCAAAACACAAAATCTTTATTCAGCCTCACTGCATGGTGGCTCTGGTCAGACACTATAAGTAAGGAACACACACACGGCTGTGTGTATGGACGCCATCCGCAAGTTCGGGGCTGCCACATAATGTTTCTAAATCTTTACATTGCTGTCTGTCACTGCTGGCATTTTGGAGAAATGCAAACTTTCTTTCTCCTTTGCATGCATGTTTATTGTTTCAGAAATCCCAAGGCACAGCCTGTAAAGCCATGTTGTCAAGATGGTGTAAATGAAAGGAGATCCTGGCCCAAGACTTGCTCTGTCAGTTTTGTCCCTTAGGCTACAGAGCTGGCTTTGCAGAGTCTTACAGCATTAGCAGACTGCATTACCTGCTCTGCATTTCCACACCTGCCTTCTTACAAATCATGTCCCGCGTTAACCCTTGATGAGTGCGTCAAATGTTTTTCCAGGGTGTTAACAGTAGGCAGAGACAGCATGAGATTTACACTCAGACAGCAGATGACACCTGTACCAGAAGGACAAATGCAGAGTCCGGTAGTCTGACGTCCATTAATAGAAAGCGAAACATCAAATTGAGACTCACTGATGGCACCCAAAATCCACAAGAGACCACGTTTGTTAGTTCACATGCATGATTTAATAGGAGTCATGGAAATAAAACTGTTGTTAAACCTTTGTTTATTCTCCTACGCAAGCCAAAGAGGTGTGAATGCTGTTTTTTGAAAGTATGGCAACAAAAAATTTTACAATTAGTCAGGCTAAAGCAAACTGTGTGACATGATACGATCATGTGATGATTCCTCACAGCCAACCTCATTTAAATTAGGGATTAATTCATAACAATTCTTGACCATAAATCATTAAATCAAATGTTTCTTCTCAGGAAATTTGTCTTTGGCCAGTCAAAGTGAGGGGTACCCTATCAACATAGGGACATGACGGAGGTAAGGACATAGTCAACGTCTTTCATTTCCTGCCTTCCATGAGATGCAAAGTCAAAGGGCTTCATGAGGTACAACATGCAGCTGATTTACCATTTAGAAGGTAGCACTTACATGTTGAAGAGGATTTACTGAATCGAAAATCATTCATCCACTCATCTGTCAATGAACTTTTTTAATTCAGTTCTGGCTCACTGAGGGTTGTTGCCTATCAGGTGGAAGGCCCCAAGCCTGCTCTGGAGGGGCTGCTAGTCCATCACTGGGGTCACACACACAGTCATTCATAAGGGACCAGTTTGGAGTTACCAATTAATCTCTGCAATGAGGGAGTGATATTGACAATGAGAATGTGAACGCTCCACATAGGCAGTGGTCAGATGGGAGTTCACACACAGGCTAGGAGAATTTGAACTTATTCCAAATGGAAATGAGACATTCATTTTTTTTTTAGATCTACAGAAAGGTCTCAAGTTATGTATGAGTTCTGTACTTATAAATGTATGTAAGTCGAAAAATGCATCGTCAGTTAATAGAAAATTGGCAAAAATGCATAATGCTTTATTATGGAAAAATGTTTCAGACTTATTAGAAAGAAAGTGAAGCAATATTTCACGTTTTAGAGGCAGCGTGACAATCCACCACTAACTGACAATTGCAAAACACGTGCAAACAAAAACACAAACCTACCAAAAATGGTAACAAAGAACTTAACATGACTGAACTATGCCTTAAATGTTAGTGGCAGTTGCTACATATTCATCTATGTCAAAACTAATTTACTTCATCCGAAAGTAAAAATGGAAGTTGTACATTGACACTTAATTGAAATTTGGTTGAAAAGAAAAATGATTGGATTTTATGTGCTCTTTTGTATTTATGGATTGCCGTTAATCAAGATTGTAACCTGAGATGTGCCTGCGTCGTCTAAAATAACATTCCATTTTGCGTCATGGGGAAGGCGATGCAGAAGACCGCAGACACAACTTTCGTAGCCACCGACACAAATTCAGTCAGTCCAACAGAGATCATCCATGCCTTTCTGAACCTCCTTTTATTTCCTATCACTAAGTCAGGTTTAGCCCACAAGCATCAAATTCAAAGCAAAACCAATTTTTGGATTATATTACAGTTCATTCTCTGGCATACTCTCCAATACTCAGTTTTTCTAAAATTGCAGAGAAACCTGCATGAATATCTTTAGGATATGGAAGAAAACTGGAGTTAGCCAGAGAAAATCCACTTCGACACAAGAAGACGATACAAACTCTTCAGTGACTATCTGGGATCAAAACACCTATCCTATTGGTCACCCACACTATATTCTGTCAATATTCTCTTTAAACTTATAATGATAATTACTACACCATCCTAACTGTAGGAGGTGACCTATTAATGGGGTTTGAACCCTCAGCCTTTATATTCTGAAGCCAATCTAAAAAAGCAAAAGTCCACAAAGTAAGTCATGGTGATGTGGCATAAACTGGTGTTAATATAAATTCGAGAAGCTGGTGGATCATGTGACCTAATGCCATGGAACTTAGCTGAAGATCTTCCCCAGACTTAACTGGCTTGCTTGTAAATCTCAAGATATCATGCTAAGAAAGCACCGAGAAAGGCTCTCTATCTTGCACGGAATTGAACTGCCAAACATATTATTAAACAAAATAACAGCTAACAGTTTTTTTAAATCATTTTTAGATATGCGCAGCTTGACAGTGTTGGGTAAACTGCAAAATCCAAGTATAATGTCACAATGTCCTTTACGTCTGCTTCAATTTACAGAGGTGATCCCTTTAAAGTGACTTTGGACAAGCAAAATTCATATATCGTTGTGCTTTTTATTCCGTGTCACCACAAGAAACACATACACTTCTGCACTGAATTTTTGACATCCAATTCTTGTTCTCTCAGATTGAGGAGATGCGTCAAGTATGGGTGCCACTTTAATTGGCTATGGGTTAATTATACCTGAACCACCAGAACAGACATGTCGCCTGATCTCAAAGATTCTGTAGTGAAATTGGGAACGGTTATGCTAATATGCATTAGCCACATAATGACTGTAAAAAAAAGTGCCAGAGACACTTCCCAAGTGCTTGAATATGGTCCTCACATGTAACATGTAACCAGACACAGGAGGTTGTGGCGTAAAATGAGCTGTTTTAAGTCATAATGCAGGAAGGAGCAGCTCGGCAGATTATATGTGCAAACCCACAATGAAAGAACGTGAAGGCAGAACTGCTTTGACGTGGAACCTGTTACTATAGGAACATCAGAAGGATGCTATTGCAGGGTCTTAATGAACTGCTTGAGATAATGAATGTATCTAAATATATCAGCGGAAGGCAATGTGGGGTTTGGAGACAAAGGCAATGGCCTTCAGACCTCCAAGGCAGTGGGTTCAAAGCTCTCCTCTGGCTCATTTTGAGATCCATGTAGTTTCTTGGTATATCCTTCTATCTCGTAATCTAAAACCATTCTGGAACATCAATCGCTCAGAAGATGTAAAAACAATGGAACAAAACCATTTAATAAAATGAACCCCACTAGGGAGAATTGAAGAGCTCAGTTCCAAAATCAGCTAAGTACAAAAGATACATTTTGGAGATAAATAGGAAAATCTGGGTCCGTAAGAAGATTTTGAAACTAAATCCCTAAAACTATAGCGCTACACTGTTGCAATTAGTAGGTTTTGAAGCTCAAATATATTTTTGGCACATGACCAACTGCATGAAAATTCACAATCACGTGTTCACTAAATTTTACCAAAAGGTGTAATTCGCAGATTTTGGAACTCACATCTTCAATTACTGTACTTAATAAAGGGAAATAATGAGCAGTACCTGAAAATAGCATTTTATATATGCATGAATGGTATTACAATACAAGAAGAACTGGCTCATGCCAAGAACAGGAGAAACGCTGTACTCTTGGTAAAGTATGTGGACATCTATTGAACACACTAGGCCAAAGTGGATATCAAGAACTGCAAGCTAAATCTAGCAAGAAATGAACAGGCTTGGAACCAATATACACCGATATCCAATATCCACTGAACAGGATCATCTCCAGACAGAGGAGCAGCTTCAGCGACAGACTGCTGTCACCGTCCTGCTCCACTGACAGACTGAGGAGATCGTTCCTCCCCTACACTATGCGACTCTTCAATTCCAAACACCTGGGGGGGTAAACGTTAACATTATCCAAAGTTATTGTCTGTTTTTACCTGCATTATTATCAATCTTTAATTTAATATTGTTTTTTTGTATCAGTATGCTGCTGCTGGAGAATGTGAATTTCCCATTGGGATTAATAAAGTATCTATCTATCTATCTATCTATCTATCTATCTATCTATCTATCTATCTATCTATCTATCTATCTATCTATCTATCTATCTATCTATCTGTGTATGCCATCAATGAAAAGATATTACAGCCATCAAGCAGTTGACAAACTACCCCGTATGTTTGTAATGCTGCCTTGTCAACCAAATATTAGAGCATTTCATTTCAACTTCCTTGAGATGATCCGTTTTTAATTGTCTGCCATAGAAAAAGGAATGAGGAAGCTTCAGGTGACGCATCAACAAGTGGGTAGCAAATCACAAACAAAGGTGTAATGCAGCCCATAGCAAGCTGCCATTAGAAACACAACAACAAACAGAAGTGTCTACGTAAAGCATGAGTCCTGTGAACAAAAGAGACAGCAGGAAAGATGCCAACATCCTACACTTAATGCAGCTGTATTGCACATGGAAAGAGCGTAAGTGAAAAAAATTTGACCGGGATGGTAATCCAGTCACCGTTGGGTCACAGGTGAAAATGGCAAGGGTTGGGTGCACAAAGAAGGAGCCCCAGGAAAATGCTGTCTGCAGGAGCTGCTCCCAGGGTGCACTGCACACCACATGACTGGCCTTTCAGATGCAACACCATAAGCGCCGGGCCCCAGCTTCACCTCCAAAGTGTAATGGGGAGGGGCACACATCACCACGGGTGCAGAGAAACTGGAAGCAAGTCCTTCTGTGCCTACATGTGGCGGAAAGAAGCTCAAGCTCATAAAGACACAATTGACTGTATAGACTTTGCATTTTATCTCTGAGTCGTCTATTTTTTTTTTCCTTTTTCTATTTTTTTTTTTAATAGCCCTTGCTTTCACATCTTAGCGCTCCAAGCCGGGGTCACAAATCTTGCTGCTATTCCAGTGTGTGACATCTTCGCTCGTTTGCTGCTGCTCATTAACAAACAATACTGCTGTGAAATTGGTTTAATGACAAAGTAATAAAATTGCTATTCTGCTCACAGATTGCCTGAGGCACTCGGAGCTCCTACAAGGCTTACTCTGGGTGCCAAGATGCATTAAGCTGCTTATTCATGAAAACTGCATCCTTCACTCTTTCTTTTTCTTTCCTCTTCACTCTGTACCTGAAAGTGAAATTAATTAACCCTTTCTTTGCCGTAGTGGGGGTGTGGAACGGTGTCACGACTTTTCCTGGAGGGACACTCGTTTTTGTCTTACTTTTAACAGGACTGTCTTTAAGATTATCATTTTTTTTTTTTTTTGGTGAACACCTGTTTTTCATAATGAACTACATGTTTAGAAAAGTGCGGCGTCTCCATTTGCGTGGGGCCCATGCCGCTCCTGAAATTTACAGCTGCCGGACAATGATGAAATAATCAAATTGCAGCTTGACAGGTGGGTTGGTCCTGTTAATTGCCCACAGACATCTTAATGCTGCCAAATCGAGGCTAATAAACACGCAAAACCAAAGTGATGTGGGATTCACAAGAGAGGTCATGTGTTTGGATTCTTCTTGCTTTTATGCTTATATATATTTTTTTTTTTCTGTGAAAAAAAAAAAAAGGAGAACACGCCAAATGGCATGTTCATTGTAAAACGTGGTATGCGGTCACAGTAATCGGTACTTTGAATCATCAGAGCCCGGCTGGGCAAAGAGGAAAAGTGTGAGGGCGCCTGGTCTCGTTGAAAAGGCACAATCCACTTTGACACGCCACAAAACAGTGTAATTACAGTTGCAGTGGCACAAAAGGCAGCCCGATCAAATGAATTTAGGGTCGGGCCTCAGGATCAGACAACAGAATGAATCCCGCTAATTAACTGCCAATTAGTAATCCCTTAAATGAGGAGGATCAGTCTGTCTGCACTGGTGAAGATGTGGTACAAAGTGCGCCGTTTCTCACTGCACATCAGGCCTGCCTCTTCGATTATTTCTAGCTCCACCGCAAATAATCACAATATTTGTTTTTATTAAAATTTGTTGAAATTCAAAGACATTTAAAACTTCCACTTTTTATTTTTCTCTATATGACGACCAGGATAGAATCCACACATTTTTGTTAAGTGGCCCTGCCTCTCTTGTGGGTTACGTGGGTAGGATGGCCTCCTTACATTTCACTGCATACAGACTGATTCCAATATTGGAAGCTGGGGACTACAGACAAGGAACATGTTCTGCACTGTGTCACCTTAGCCAGAGGCAAATGACACTGGCCCTGTAAGAATCGGCAATGGACAGAAAGTCCAGGAAAGAAGCATAAGGTGGAACAAGAACTGGAGTTGAAGAGCAATGGCTGACATGGCCAAGCGCCAAAGAGATGAAGACCCCATTGGTGTGTGCTGTGCTTAGGATTTGACTCAACAAACAGGTTCTGTCCATCATGGGTTCACCAGACTGAATGTCACTGCTCTAGTTTTTATTATCTGTCACAACTGGTGTGAACTCCCAGTGCTCTTTCTATGAATTTTGGTCTGCTTAGCAGTACAACTCCTGCTATTATACTGGAGTGCTGTATACTAAAGGTGAAGAAAAGCACCGTAAAGGCATCTTCAACCAAGAAATCAGAATATAAATATGTGTGGCCAATATAGCTACCTAACCTTGGTGATTTGCGACTACATAGTCACTTTAAAAGCTGTCATGTAACATGAAAACTACTTGAGTCATGTCTCTGTGCTAATCAACATTTGTTACTATTTTAAAAATAATCTATTCATAATCAAATGTGCTTAATCCAGTTCAGGGTCACTGGAGCCTATCTTGTAGCACAAGACATGACCCAACGCAAGATGGGGTGCCAGCCTACTGCACTTCACATAGTTGCCAATTTACCTAACATTACATAATAAGCACAGGAGAAAAGTCCACCCAGATAAAGGGAGAACACAACAAACCCTAGCCAGGCTGTGCCTGGGACCCTGGAGCTATGATGCAGCAGTGCTAACCACTGTGCCACCATGCCATCCCATCCATCCATCCATTATCCAACCCACTCTATCCTATATCCTTGCTGGAGCCAATCCGCAGCCAACACAGGGCGCAAGGCAGGAAACAAACCCTGGGCAGGGCATCAGCCCACCGCAGGGTCCACACACACACACACACTAGTGACAATTTAGAATCGCCAATGCACCTAACCTGCATGTCTTTGGACTGTGGGACGAAACCCACACAGACACGGGGAGAACATGCAAACTCCACGCAAGGAGGACCCGGGAAGCGAACCCGGGTCTCCTAACTGTGAGGCAGCAGCGCTACCCACTGCGCCACCGTGCCACCCCCATGCCATCCCAAACCAATATAAAGATTTTTTTTTTCTTTTTGAAGACATAAAAAGCTGGTCAAGTGAGCTTTATATAATTTAGATGAAGTGGAGTGACATGGAGGATAGCACTGCTGTCTCGCACCTTCACAGCCGGATTTCTAGAGAGTATGAGAATGTGCATTGCCGCTCATTGTAGTGTTTTTATGTTCTCTCATGTCTAGCTTGTGTGCTTTCCTCTTCATGATGGACACAGTTGGCTTTTCCCCGGTGCCCAGTGCTGATGGAACAGGCTCCAGTAACCCATAGACCATGTAGTGGGTACAGGAAATCAATGAATGGCTCATTCATGGTGACCACAAAATGCATGGCAGTTCATGTTAAATTATAAGAAAAAGCGAGCATGCATAACAGTAAACATAGACAGTTCTGCTGGGGCGTTTTACTACTTTGTGCAGATGCCAGTTTTACACCACACAATTATTTCAGTGTTATTTATGTGACACTGCCTTTTAGTTCTTCTGTAATTCTGCTCACTTTGACAGGCGCTATAAAGAAGCGCAGCACATTGGAGTCCATGCCAGCATGGCTATCACACAAGGCCTCTGTGTCTTCCAATTTTTGCAGTCCACAGTCGACCTTTACACATGGACTCAGCGTGCTTCATTCACAGTAGCCATGTCCAGAAAAAACAGTGAACGCAGCCACAAACAACCTGCCTCTTCAGCAAAACATAACAAAACCCTGCATGGCTCTCCTCCAAGAAAGGTCATTTCTAAAATCAATCCTTAGATGTTTAAATACATGGACGGAAGGATGGATTCATTTCTTTGCATTAACTGTCACACCTTATCAAATAAAATAAGTGCCTGTAAGTACATATAAGCAAAGTGTATGTAATATTAATTGGGCCGTTTTTAAAACAGTTTAGCTTGTTTTCTCATGTGGGCGAGTGTCGCCATCATTCATCTTCTTTTTCTTCTTTTCTTCTACTTGGAAAAAGTGAAGAAGAGATGACGTCATGTTCCATTGTGCCCATATGCATTATCACTGTAAAAAAGGCAATGTGGCCAGCTATCTGTAAAGTTCATAACAATAATTCCGTCCATGTCTACAACCCTGAACCAGCTAATCCAGGATTACAGGAAGTTGGAGACTTTCCCAGCAGCACTGGCCACGAGGCAGGAGCCACCTCTGGGTTACTTTAGAGTAGCCGTTTATGATCAATGCTGCTTTAGTGAGTTTAACAAGCTAAGGATGTCTGTGTTGTTAACTTATGACCGGTTTATTTATTCCTTGTCTTTTAATCCTTATATAAAAAAAACAAGCAGCTCCCAAACCAAGATATCAAAACATTTGCTCTCTGATTTGTGCTTTCGTGATAAAATGGATCCAAGTTTCTCACTCTTTTGGCTCTGAGATAAACTTTGAGAAGCGGGCAGATTATTGCAGATACTGACATGGGTTTAAGGATTAAACGATAATTTTGCATTAGTAAAGTTATCCTAAATGATTGCCATGGGACAAGTCTGGTCAAATCAAGAATGAAGATAATACTGTGAATATGTGCAATTTTACAGAGGATTTGGAAAGTGTACCCACATTCTCAGTAAAATAATGCTTAAGGGCTTCATTCAAAAATTTGCTAACTCTATTTGGTGAGACAGTACAGTACATCCAACTGGATAGAGAATGTATTTATTATTTTCTTTTGTGTAACGCTTCTCCATGTCTTTTTCTATTGATGGGTCATATAGTGAGGACCTTCTAAGTATTCATGCTTAAAAATAGTTCATTTAATTCATTTAAAACAATATTTAAAACAAGTGAAGATGGGTTTGTTTCAAATTATTAAACATATGATCCAAATCGAGGATGATCCCTGGCTGTCCGGGTTGATGCCCTTTATAAACTATTAAAATGTTTCCAATTAGCCCAGTAAAATCAGTGCCGACTTAGTCAGCCATCACACAGTATCTTCTGCATCCCTCTGCTTTGTTTCATTTCTGTTATTGTAAAAAATAACACACTTTTCTGTCTATAATCCTCCTTTCTACTCTTGGATTCACACATCTATGATGGCTCCAGGTGACAGAATGCTATGTTCTGACTGTGAAGAACCTGACAGTGGGCGCTAGAATTAGGAACTTCACCAGGAGACCGTGCTCAGGGTATACTATCGTTATCGTCCTAAAATTAAGTCAAATGAATGTCCGAAAATGTAATTAAGGAAATGTGAGAGATGATTTAGTTTAAGTGTGTGTGTGCACATAAACACAAAATGTACTCAGGCACTGCTTTTGTAAACACACCCAACTCTATGTCGAACCTGACAGTGGGCGCTAGAATTAGGAACTTCACCAGGAGACCGTGCTCAGGGTATGTTATCGTTATCGTCCTAAAATAAAGTCAAATGAATGTCCGAAAATGTAATTAAGGAAATGTGACAGATGATTTAGTTTAAGTGTGTGTGTGCGCATAAACACAAAATGTACTCAGGCACTGCTTTTGTAAACACACCCAACTCTATGTCGAACCTGACAGTGGGCGCTAGAATTAGGAACTTCACCAGGAGACCGTGGGTGTGTTTGTGTGTGTCCTGCGGTGGGTTGGCACCCTGCCCAGGATTGGTTCCCTGCCTTGTGCCCTGTGTTGGCTGGGATTGGCTCCAGCAGACCCCCGTGACCCTGTGTTCGGATTCAGCGGGTTGGACAATGGATGGATGGACCAGGAGACCGTGTTCAGGGTATGTTATCGTTATTGTCCTAAAATTAAGTCAAATGAATGTCCGAAAATGTAATTAAGGAAATGTGAGAGATGATTTAGTTTAAGTGTGTGTGTGCACATAAACACAAAATGTACTCAGGCACTGCTTTTGTAAACACACCCAACTCTATGTCGAACCTGACAGTGGGCGCTAGAATTAGGAACTTCACCAGGAGACCGTGCTCAGGGTATGTTATCGTTATCGTCCTAAAATAAAGTCAAATGAATGTCCGAAAATGTAATTAAGGAAATGTGAGAGATGATTTAGTTTAAGTGTGTGTGTGCACATAAACACAAAATGTACTCAGGCACTGCTTTTGTAAACACACCCAACTCTATGTCATGTAGCTGTAATGCTAAAAACTGAATGGTGGAAATGATACACAGAAATTATCTGAGATCTCCCTGCGTGATTGTTTTCATAATACCTCTATGTGCTGTAACGAAAGCTATCTTAGATTCACTACACAATTTCTCCACTAAAGGAAGCGGAACTGAGATAAACGAGCATGCCTTCTGAACAGAAACTATGTGAGAGAGTAATAAGGATTCGTGCCCATTGGTGTTTTGGACCCTTCTTACCTGATGCATGTATGAGGGTGTTCGAAAGCTGGTTTCTTGTAGTTTGTTTAGTATGTTTAAGAAAACCCAACCCTGAGCATCTTTTGAAAGTTAAAAAACTAAAATTTAAGGTAGAAAAAAAAACATCTTTTACGGCCCAGGACCAGGGCTGGTCTTATCTGATAGCAAATGTAAAGGCAGTTGTCAGAATAACCGTTACATGTTAACGGTACACAGCGTAACTGTGCTTTATTTTGGTGATTAAACAGGATTACCATAATTAATTGTATTGAATATTGTCCAACATACCCAACTACAGGGGCAAATACATGTGGGATGACTTTCTCTTGAAAGTCTCTTTGGAGTGATCTGTCAGGCTGAGCGCAGGCCCATTTTTTGTACCCCTGCACTCCCAAGGGTTTGTGTTTGTTGAATTGGACTGATTTGCTGCCTGTGGAAAGGAGGACAAATAGAATGGTCTGGAAAAGACCAATGGTGCATGCAGGTAGTCGAAAAAGTGTTTATCATAAGAAACAGGGACTAGATCCTTTGGGCGAGTGGCCAATATACAGCGACAAGTGTAGAAAAATGACTCCTGGCAACTACATTATCAAAACGAGCCGCAGAGAAATGCGAGTTGTTTAATGTTCAAATGTAGAATTAAATCACAAGTAGTAATCTGTATAGTCTGGACTTTTTTTTTTTTACATAATTTATCCCATCCATTTTCAAGGCTGCTTGTTCCCATTAAGGACCCTGCTCTTTTCCATTTTTAACTATAAAGGAATGGAAGAAATCACGCTACGTTTTCCAACACCATTCTTGGTATTATGTCAGCACTACATATTTTTACAGTTAATAAATCATAAGGAAGGCATTAATTCCCATTCTATTTCCTTTTATTTGAAAGTCAAATTGCTCATTGTTTTAACTGCATAGTGGAAGAAAATATTTAAAACACAAGCAGACGTGATTGAGATGGGTTTCTTAGTAGTGGGAATCTTCCACCAAATAGCTTTTGTTTAATAGTCCAAGGGAATTTCAATGAGGCCTGCTCCAGGCCTGTCAACCTGTTTCAAAATGATGGACCAATGGCACTTGTGTATCTGAGCCAAGCCATGCAATCACCGTGCTAGTAGGAACAGTCTTGTTTTACACAAGTAAGGACTTCTGTAATAAATGTCTGTTTTGACATAATTGTCAAGATTTTTAGAGTACTTCAGGCATAAACATAGATAAGGCTTTTCAAAGTTGGTAATGATCGCCTGCTGCTGAATGAGCACAAGAACAGCAGTAGGATGCACAATTCTTCTAATGTGGCTATCTGGGTAAAGCTCATTTGTGGCAACCATGACCTATGCTGTGTCCTTCGTGTTGTTGTGATCAGGTGCACTGTTTAACTGAAATGAATGTCCTCCTAATTGTGGAAAACAAGACACCCAGAAGCCACATTTTAGCAGACCAAAACAGCCTGATACAACTTAACAGAACCAAAGGTCTAGAACAGGGGTACTGGAGGTCCGCAGTGGCTGCAGATCTTCGTTAGAAGCCAGGCCTAACAGATAATGAAACGTGGTACTTAAATATATAGCTTGTTAGTATTTTCATTCTTCCAAGGCAAAACAATGTATATTATTCACTCACAAAACATGTTTTGTGTTTCTTCCTTCTCTCTCATTTATTTCAGAACATCTTATGAACACAGATACTTCATGCTGCATGTACACAGACTTGAACAGAGCTACATTAGCTGGTTCCATTTGCTCCTTTGTCATTTGCACCTCATTATTAACTGATGACTGGTTAAGAAAACAGGCAGCAATTAAAAGCCAAAATGCAGCTGTTTAAAACTAAAATAGGCAATTACGAGTTCCGGATTGTAACAAACGAGTTAACAGAGCAAAAATAATAAATACATCAATAAAATAAAAAATATATTGTTTTAGTAGTAAATAAACAGGTCCTAATTAAGACACTGGTTAAAGCAAACATCTGCAGGCTCTGAGGACCTCCAGGACCGGAGTGGAGTACCCCAGTCTAGAAACTGCACTTCAGGTGAGATCATTATTGGACCCAAAGCTATGAGTAACACATAATGCTAATAAATGAGAAAGGATTACAATGCCCTCTGCCTTTGACCATACGACAGCTCCTACACGACAAGTGCAACCCCTCTTTGCCCAGTCAGGCAGGCTCACTAGACCAAAGTTTGCATTTCCTCGGCTTTTGCTAATCACGCTGCACACATCTGAGAAGGTTTCTTCTCTGTACTCCACTTCTTGTGTAACATTAGGAAAATCTGCTGACAGCGGTAGCCAATATCCTCGCGCCGGTATTATAAGCAGTTCTTTCTGCTTCCCTTTGCTCCAACAGCAGGCTCTGAGGTGAATTCCAGGTAAGCTCTTGGACGGCTTTTGGCAGCAGAGCGCAAATGATGCGCTGTCCATTGACACAAGCACAGAGCTTCCTTGTGGCCTCTCTGAGGCACAATTGTGCTCCAAGACAAAGCAATGATTCAGCACATCCTCTCCAGGGTCTGCTGGAAACTAAAGACGACTGCCTGCCCTCTCACTGTCACTAGCCAATAATTTGCCAACATCAAATCAAAGGGGAAACTGCTCACAATAGCAGGGGCCAGTGGCACTTAGCAGCGCTAAGTGTTTACCGGTACGCCTATCAACAGGAATTTCATATCATCTGTTTGTCATATCTGAGAGCACGGTGCCGCAGATTCCTTTGCAAAACAAGCCAGTCACTGCTGCTGCTACGGCATTTAAGAAGATAAAAAGCAGATATACACAAACACACACACACACACACACGACAACAGTGAGGCCAATTAACCTGCTGCCATTTCCAATAATAAGCTTTACAGCTCCAAACCCATCCTCCTACACACTCAACGTCACCGCCGAAGATGTCTATATAACTTCAGCTGTATCTGATGCCCCCTGAGACTGACAAAGATCTACTTCTAGGAGCACACTGAGGAGCCCTCGGTCCAGGCCAGGACGGCACGCATCCTGGGCTAACTCTAATAGATATATTCCAAGTGTGGCATCACGCAAAGGCCTGATTTCTTCCAGGTTGGCAGTTTATTTCTGCATTAATCACCATGACACAGGCAAGGCAACTCAATTTTCTGCTTCTGTAGGTAGGCACATCACTTTCTGTACGGCACGAGGCATGAAACAGGCTGCAGCTAAGCTTTGCTTACTAGTGTAATTGAAATGCTATCCACACTATAGGGTGCATTAAAGTCAGATAACAGCAGTTCCTGTGGCCAATTTAAGTAGCTTGACTTCCCAGGGAAAGAAGAAGAAAAAAAAGGGGGAAAAAAAAAATTGCTTGACAGATAAGGCAGACAAACTGGCTAATTCTCCAGGCATGTCTCTCATTGTGATCCTAGAAAAATGAGAAAAAAATGAATCACAGAACCATAAAATCAATTGACCCTCGGGTAGCTCATCAGCCACCGAGTCTGATAAACCTAAAAGCTTCGTTAATGTCTGCCTGCCTGTATCCCACAGATAGAGCACTTTGTAAATGAACCTGCTTTGATAAATATATTAAGGAAAGCTGTGAATAAAAGGCAGAGACTTCTCATTTGTAAATACAACCTCCGCTACATGGAATTAGAATGATAAAACGGGGTTCCATGTAATTAAGTTTGTATAAGACCTGAAATCCGTGCAAATACCTTCCCTGAATTTTGAAAGGAAGCTGTCAGTTCAATTAATCTGAACATCACCCCGAGAATGTACTGAACAAAATTAAGCTGCAGATAAAACCTGGGCCAGTATTTTGATAAGTAATTCCTGTATCATTTCTTTGCTGCTGTGATCATTTTGGCTAATCCACCACCTCCAGTTATGTGCTAAGCCATCTACAAAGGGACGGCTGGTCTGACCACCGTGCCACTAATCTACCATATCGCAATGTGAAAAATGGCGTGGGGGGGTGTGCAGGGGAATCTTTCTGTTTTGTTTTCTTGAACATATCAAAGTGAATAAATATATATCAAACAGCACGGAGTTTGTGACTTACTGCTAAACACTCGCTGATCAAACACAACACTCGGATGGCTCCCAGCCACTGTGTAGTGGATGACAATCCCATTACAGGTAACACTAGGTGGCAACCACTAAAAGTCCATGCTTACAAAGAAGGCTAGGGCAGTACCAAGCAGACCACAAACCCGAATCAATATGCCGGAGACGTCAACTTACCAGTTGTTTACTTGTAAAATTGTCAGTCCTGTGTCTTGGGCTAACTGTTTTTTCTGTTCTTCGGAAGGGTACGGATGCTAAAAACAGGAAACAAAAATACAAGAAAACAAAAATGAAACAAAAAAAAAAAACAGCAAAGCCCAACCATTGTTTAAGCAATGTACTCTTGTCTGCAAAAAAATAAAAAAAAAAAAATAAAAGGAAGAAAGAAAAAGAAACAAAATAGAAAAATTGAGTTTGGACTGGAAATCCATTTTCAACTACTTTCACAGTACATACAATAAGGAACAAACTGTCTCAGATTGAATGCAGCCTTTCATCCAAGGGGGGATTCTCCTTTGGCATCCCGAAACGAACAGGATATTACTGGGTCCTGCATGGTATGCCATGAAGAGGCTGGGCAGCAGGACGAAGTGTTTTAATTTGGCTCTACTTGTGTGGCTTCTCTGGACATTTCATACCATTGCTTCACTTGTGTCAGTGTTGGCGGGCGGTGCTGTGGCACAGAAGCTATGGCCAAGATTCTTCCTGCAAGTAATGCGCTTGCACCCGCTCCTATGCCACCGGTGACCGCAGTGGAAGTAAACACAAAGTGAATCGCTTCTTTTACACCTCCATTCATACGGGAGACATAGAGCGCTCACCTCTGCATGCAGAGAAGAGAGACGACTCCCACACTCGCACTTTATATGCAAATCATACTTCTTCCAAAATCAAAATGAACAAAGGGACGGTTATAACAGGCGAAACACAGAAAATTCTCACTCTTCTGAGGGTGATGTTAAGAAACAAAATTCAATTTCAACTTTTCTAGAAGGGGGGGTGCAGGCGCTAATTAAGCACACTCTTCTCATGTTTAATTATCTACACACACCTTTTCCATTGTAAAGCGTATTGATTTTTTTTTTCTTTAAAGTGCGTGAAATGCATTTAAAGATTCAGATTAGCCTTTGATGTAGTGAAGTAACCAAAATTCCTAAATGTCAAACCTGTGAGCCAAAAATTCTGCTCCCGGGTGAAGGAACGAATCCTTTAATCTGCACCTGTAATGCTTTGAAAGATTATACAGCGATGAGTCTAATTGTACTGAACTTGCATACGGCTGTGGATTGTGCTCACTCTGAAAGGCAATATATCAGAATCACGTTGATTCCTCAGGTAAGGCCGAATGACTACGGAGCAGGACTGGAAACCACAAGGTCGCAAGTTCAGCCCTCGCCACCGACATCTGATGCCATCTTACTATCCCCTTGCAGCCTTGGGACATCCTCAATCATGGTGCCTGTAATGCTTCTAACACTCTGAAGCATTTTTGCTTTATTTTGTTGCATTTATTCTATGCCATTTCATTTTGACCTTTGACTTTGTCACGTATTAATGTGTGCACCGTCACCTTCATAACCGCGTTCTTATGTGGTAATGCTCCCTGAAAATGAAAGGCTGTATTTAAAATGAAGGTCAATTGACTACCTGATTAAACAACTGCAAAGTGGAGGCTGTTGGGATCATAGTTACATTTATTTTATTAGCATTAAAAATACAGTATATACAGTAAATGCATTTGCTTTTTATTTATTCATCCATTCCTTTTTTCTGGTATCACTGTCTTCACATCTGTCCCAGCAGTAGAATCGCATTTTGTCCAGGATGCCATTCCTTCAGGGAACATATCCACTCATTAACCTATCATACATTTTTTGGCAATGTGGAAGGAAACCAGGGTACTAGGTAAAGAATCCCATAAGGACATAGTAAACTTGACCAGGCCAGGTTTTAACACCCAGACTCTTTGAATTGTGCCACCGTGCCACCTCCATTCACTGGTCCACAAAAAAATATTTTTTGTTAGCTTCTGGGAACTTCAGAGCTTCTCTTTATTAAGTTTTTAACGCTGATTTCATATTTGAAATCAGAATTAAGCTAGCACACCAGGTTTTTGAAATACACATCATTGACGTTTTGACACTTTTGAATATCAATATATCAACACGATATCTGGAGTTTGGACTATGTCCCACCAAAATTTTTTTAGATGTGTTAATTCCTAAAACAAACCAGAAGACGATACCAGAGACACGTTAAAGTATATTTATGTCAATTTACCTCAATATAAAAGTGAGGTCAGCGTGCCCAAAAATGTTGGAGGCACTCGCTTTTGCGCTTGTACTGCACATCCGTCTCTCTTTGCAAGAACCAACAGTAGTCACCCATCATGCTCGGAGTGAATTTTTCCCGATATCAGTTTTCCATCACCTTTATATCTTGATGAAATCTTTCCCCATGCTTGTCTCTGACATCGCTTAGATTTGGTGGAAAAAGGTCGAGATGAGAATGTAAAAAATGCCGTAAGCTAATATAGTTTCAGCATATTCTCCACAAGCTCAGTATAATTCTCTGCTCTGTGACTGTCAAGAAAATTCTGGACAACCTACACGAATGCGGGTGCTGATTCAGTTGGCTTCAGTTTCCTTTTGAACTCATCGTCAAGCATCAGTTCACGGATTTCAGGGCCAAACAAAAACACCTTCCTTCATTTTGGCTTCACTTTTCTCGAGACCAAACGTATTTCTTAAAAGCTGAAACGCATCGCCTTTACTGTCCAGTCACCCTAGTTGTCCAAGACCTGGAACATCATAATTAAAAAATGGGACGTGCTGCTGGGCGAAAACGGTTTTCAGATTTGGAGTCAGCAAGTGAAATTTGTTAAAGTACAGGTGAAAGAATCCCAGTAGCAAAATGCTTGTTGACCAGTGATCAGCCAGGTAAAGGACAGAGGTGAAAGTCTGGAAGTATAACATTATATACATTCATAGTTAAATTTTCAAACATACCAAAACCAATTCAGGGCTGAGGGGATGGCAGAGCCTATACCTGCCTCGACAGGATGCCAGTCCATCACAGGGCCCACTCACATATACACACCTGCAGTGACACAATCTGTAAAATATCAAACTAACAGGCCAGGCAGCATCACCTTTCATGTGCTCCGACGTGAAAGGCTTCCCTCACGAACAACTTTAAATAAGACTTCTCCAGCAATATAGGTCTCTGTCACGCAAAGCTACTTAAAGAAGGAGCACCGTCATAAACTGCTTTCAAAAGCAAATACAATTACAAAACTCAGGATAAACAATCTTTTTCATGTACATAAGAGCAGATCAGGAGATTAAATATTCAACAGCACATGATAGCAACCTTAGATTTGAGGATACAAGGGCACATCTGTTAGTTTCTGCTCTGTACCGTAATCAGACCCTAACATATTCTCGTTTTGGTATTAATAACATTTAGAAAGCACCTATCTACCATCTACTAGCCACTTACTGCCATGTAACAGGACCTCAACAAACACTCTGTGTTACACAGCACTAAGTGGCTAAGAGATGCGCTATAGGCAAGTCAACATTGTGAAGCTGTACCCAGAAAACTAACATCAGGAC
This sequence comes from Erpetoichthys calabaricus, assembly GCF_900747795.2. Classification (NCBI taxonomy): domain Eukaryota; kingdom Metazoa; phylum Chordata; class Cladistia; order Polypteriformes; family Polypteridae; genus Erpetoichthys; species Erpetoichthys calabaricus. The sequence continues at coordinate 20,620,776 of NC_041409.2, read as the reverse complement.
TAAAGAAGCTTTTCAAAGGAGCGCTCGTCTGATTAGAAGTTACATTCAACTGATGATTTAATATCCATCATTCAAGTATATGTGTATGTGCAAGAGCGAAAGGTTGATGAAGCAGCTCAATACGCATACCAGTGTAAGGCAAGGTACGCATGGAGAAAGGGACACAGGGACTGTTACTGTTAGAAAACGGTGCATTGTCTCCTTAATCGGAGTGCCATTGAAATTTATAGAGCACCTTCCCATAGTGGACAACATCCCAAGATGGACTGAATTGTCTTAACTCGTTTGTCAAACTTTTCATTTTATTATGAAATAAGTCATCTGCAGGCTGATTTACTTCTATTAAGTAAAATGGATGTTATGTATTTTAAGAGGTTATTCAACTTGTGATGGACTGATGTCCAGTCCAGAGATCATTCCTACCTTGTACCTTAGGGTTGCTGGGATAGGCTTTGGCTTCCCCGCTGACCCTGCTGAGAATAAGAGGATTTGAAAATGGATGGGTGGATGGATGTTTATCATGGCACTGGAGAGTGGAGACATGTTGCACGTTGGTTGGACATGAAAGTAAGAATTTCACCGTACTCTGTTCTTGTGACAGTACTACTAGTACTCCATTACTACTATGTATTTATCATTTATTAACTACTAGAGGGCTCCGCCCCCTGCTCGCTTCGCTCGCCAACCCCTGGTCTTGGGTAACCCGAAATAGATTTGAAAGAGATTATTGTCTGTCCTGGTAATTGTTACATATGTATCATGTTCACCGTTACGACATCTGTAGGTCCATGTAATATATGTAAATGACAATAGCAGTTTAATTGTTATGTTATGTAAGTATAGAATGTCTTTGAGTTTGCGCAGATCTATGTATGAGATATACTGGAGTGTAAAGGTGTAGATGACGTACAAAGGATATCTTCACACACCACATTTGTAGCAAAGACGGCGTGTTGTCCTTGAATGAGTTTTCCTTGGTATGGAGTTATTATAATCTTGACGTTAACGTCACATGCATGCCGAACTCCTGAGAAGGCTACATAAAGTTGTCCATGTCTAAATACAGGCTCAGAGAGGTAAAGGCCGACTCTGTCCATGGTCTGTCCTTGGGATTTGGTGATTAGGTATAGTAATATGGATAATTGCACTCACTGTTAAAATTACCTATTTCCGTTAGTTGAACTCTTTCGTTTCTGAGCCGTGGCTCCTTCGCTTGCGGTGCATAAGCGCATGCGCCATCCGTACTATCTCGTGTTTGACTATGCTGTGTTTTGTGGACGTTTGGGGACTCCGTACCTTCTCTGGTTTGATGGTGGGGCGGGATGCGGAAGCCTCTTCTGTTTGTGTTTTCTGTGAGTACTTATAGTGTTGTATTACTGTAATGTGATTCACATACGCTGTGGATTCCGGATCTTCGAGGCTTCTGTACTATCTTGGGTTTTTGCCTGAAATACATTGATGAATGTATGCGATACGTGCCTGCTTTGCTTGCGGCATTTCAGACGCGCGCTGTAGGCACCTGCGTTCATTGATTATATCCAGGCAGGCTCGTGTTTGTATCACCGTCAGTTGTGGTCTTTCGTTTTGAACCCGTGCCTGCTTTGCTTCCGCAGTTTCTGACGCGCGTTGTAGGCGTCTATGTACATTGTATTTGTTCATGCGGAGCTGTTTGGTTTTGGAACTGTTAGTAATTTAGCTATGGACGCGTTGTTGCTTCATGTCCTATTCAGAAGCGCCTTGTAGGCGCCTACGCCTTTCGTACTTTCCTGTGCCTTCCATACTATCTTCGTGGACCTGTGGGGCTTCCGTAGCCTCTTCCGTTTGACTCTGGGGTGCAGCGCAGAATCCTCTTTTTTGTGTGACTGTGTCGTTAGTCGTTAGCTATGGGCGCGTTGTTGTTTCATTTCTCATTCACGTTAGTTGAGCTCTTTCGTTTTTGGGCCGTGACTCTTTCGTTTGCGGTGGATAAGACTTCACTTGCGGTTTATGAGATGCGCGCTGTAGGCGCCTGCGCAGTATGTCTCATGGTCCCATCGCCGTGTACCTGCGTCCATATCCAGTTTATTCTCGGTTAGTAATATGGATACTTGGCTAGCACAGCTTTTGGAATGTGGGCTCATTTCCTGGCTTGGTCACTATCTATGTGAAGATTTGTGTTGTCCCTGTATATACACAAGGGTTGATATCTGGTATCACATGCAGATTCATAAGGAGCATCTGCAAGGCTCCAGTAAGATGACACCTCCGCCCCCAGCACCTGAGGGGCTCTGACTACTAATGCCTCTATTTTTTTCATCTGCAGACCAGGACATGAGTCCTGAGATGACTTCTGATGTCACTTCCGCATTCTGCCCAGAGGCCCCGCCTCTTCTGCCCGGGACCTATTTAAAGAATGATGTTGCCAGAGTTCACGTGCAAGTCCACATCTTCACTGGGAGATTTCTAACTATGAAAACAGTCGGCAGACACAGCCTGTACATGAACAACAGGTACTCAGAGTTTTCTGTTGGACTTTGAATTTCTTTTTTCCTTTGATTTCACTCTCACGGATGGACTCAAACCCTTTATGATCTCCCTCTCACTTTTTGTTATACGATGGCTACCCCATATGTTTAGCTTTCTCTGTGAATGGGTATGGTGTGAGTGTGTGCCCTGCCTGTTATTAGTGATGATTCATGGGTAGGTTGTTATGCCCCCTTACCTGTAATGGAAATGGAGAAAATGGCAGGATGGGTGATCTACATGTCTTTCTACAGTTTCCTCTAGATCTATAATTATCTGTCTGTATGTGTGAGGAGAGCATTTATTGAGCTTGCGCATAAATGGATTGGACTAAATGAGACTCAATGCAGTAAGCAGTGTGAAAGGGAAAAATAAAACAAATACTGCAATAAGAGCTTGGACAAGAAGGACCACCAGGAAATAGTGTATTTAATGAAACTGAACCATAAAAATATGTAAAAACAATGGTATCAATAAATAAGTGGCATACAATGAAGACACAGGAGGCATTAACAGTTTCTAAGTGTAAACAAAAAGGACTTCTAAACTCTGAAATGGCCAATCCAATAAAGAACACAGTACTGAAATGAAAAATACGATTTCTGATTGCTAGGTGCTGACACTTTTTTGGCCGTCCCACCTTTTGGAAGGCCTTCTGACTGCCTAAGTCTCTCTTTCTCTCTCTCTCTCTCTCTTTCTACTCACCACCCCCACCGTGGACCCCCCCCCCCCAATCCCCCCGCCCTTTTTTCTCTCTCCTCTTTTTCTCCCTCCCTCCCCTTGGGTGTTATCTTGAGAACATTAGTAATGACCTCTGTGATACTATAAAAACCACTAATAATTTTCAGCAGAGGTGAGAGAAATGAATCGGCGGGATTGGAAATAGCAGTTAGTAATTTACATTGTATTAAGGCTGCCTTGGCCACTCATCCCACTCTTGGTCATCAATCGTGCTCTGTCAGGTGCCGCACTGTACCACGGTGATAAATACCCCAACCAACAGCAGGATTCATCCCTGCCTGTGTGAGACACATAATGAATGGTTTGCACAAACAAGAAGGATGGCTCATCAAGGAGAGTGGGGAGCTTTAAAAGCTGGAGAAGCCTTGCGTAAGAAAATTTTAATTGACCAAAGACAGTGACACTAAATGGGTCTGTTTTATGTGCCACCTTCAATGTTTGGAAATGACAGCCAGTCCCTGCATTTTGGGTTTGCTCGAACACTTATTTATTAAGATTAGTGCCACATCAAGCAGCTTGGCTGTCAAATCCTCCGGTACACTTTGTCATTACTAATAAAATCAGCACAGCAGCACCAGGGCACACTCATTGGCTCATAGGAATGTGGAAGCAGCACAGGCAAGAGAACTTGAGGTGAATTTTGACAAAAATGTAGCTTTCACCAAGCACCAATTTATATGTTTAGGTTACTGAGCAGAAATATGTATCTTCAGTTTCTTACCCTGTCTGGTTTGGAATCCAGTATGGGCACCAATTTGAAGGGCAGAACTTCAGAAATACATGAAGTGCACATTATTATAACTGAACAGAACTGCAGTCCACCACCATATCAACCACCACTCACCCGTCTGAGAAAAATCGTAATTTTGGGCGGCTATACTTTTGCATCTTACGGTCTTCATTACTCAATAATCCAATGAAGAAAATATAAGCTTGGAAAGTGTGGATCAATTTACCGAGGTACAAGTATCCAATCCAATATCCTGACATTTAATTGACCCCAAATGTACCGAAGTCTATAAATAATTATCTCGAGAAGCCAGTGGTTTAACATTAAAGCCAGTCCACTGCTTGGATCTAACTGATATGTTAATGAGAGGGAAAACAATTAGGTGCAGACCTTTGGCTTGTTTATTTGTAATAAAAGGCACGCCAAGGCCATGGACAATAGCAATAGTAGTTCCCTCTGCGTTGGCTAAATTAGAGAGTGTAACACACTCTTTGTTGTTTCCTATAATCACCTAGCAGCTGCTGAACTTTCCCGGAGAACTCCACGCTAGAATGTAGTAGCAATGATGATAGATCACTTCATCAGTGTGGAGCCAGACTGCGGCGAATTAAAGACACAGGTCAGAGGTTTAGGTGTCCTAAGAAACCATTCCATGTTAATGAAGCTTTTGAAATCGTAGCCTGGCCGTTTCCCTGCCATGGCTGCACAGTCTCCCTTGAATTCTCCAGCACTCTGAATTTATCTTGCTCTTAAATCTGTATTTAATAATCCAGCCATTATCCATTGAGGATAAATGATATTATTTGGGAATAAGCAATGCATGCTGCTGTCTGAGCATGACATAAAACTGTGAAACTCGGCACTATTTGTCGCACAGGTAGGTTTTCCATTTTAATATTTAATAATATTTTCTTGGTTTTATTCTGAAACATTGGCCAGCTCATATAATTTTCAATGCAGACTTATAAAAGATATAAATATATATAGAGTATATATTAACAGAGGTGATGCATGGTGGCAAAGTGGTTATTGCCGATGCCTCAGAACTCTGGCAGACTGGGTCAGTGTGCAGAGCCCGAGTGGCTTCTTCTCCCACATCGTAAAAATGTGCAGGTTAGGTTTATCAGCAATTCTAACTTTGTCTGGTGTGATGGGATGTATATAAACGTGCCTGATGATGTCACAATTGGCCCTGACCGTTTGTGACCCTAAAAAGAGGGCCAATATGGGGCTGAATCAAAAACTAGACTGCTTACATTTGTTGGAATTGTTTTTGGGAAGGATAATAGGTGTGGTCAAGCAATAGAGTGGTTGGATTTTGCATTCTGGAACGTTTGAATTTCGAGATTATACAGTGAAATTAATTATCGTTAAATATTATAGTCTAGTGAAGTCTCCTTGCTAAAGTGGATGGAGATTTCTATCAAGAAGGCAGGTGAATGTTCAAATTTTCTACTGACTTCAGCTGCCTTCTGGTCCAAGTAGTGGTAGAGAATCTTTAAAGAAATCTCTGCTATTTCAAAATGTTACACAATATTTCCTTAAATAATAAACCAAATTATCTTACTTTGTATGACATTTGCAAAATTCCAGTTTTTAAGGTCATATCTTAACAGTTTTGGATGTGAATATTTCTTTAATACTTTAGAAGAGTTTGTACTGCTGCTCTCCCACGCCCCGACTTATAACGCAACATCACTGAGGATGACCAATGGCAACAGTGGGGAAAGAGCCAAAAGCGACAGGCTGTTGCTGCTGCTACGTCAAGATGAAGGACCAACAGCCTGCTGCTCACTGGCTTGGTACTCCCGTCTTCTCATGGTACAGTTAAATGACACTGCTCTGAGAAGAAGGACAAGCCCAGGAGAGGTCTACAAATGTCACAATTTAAAAAGCTAGAAATAAATACTGTTATCAGGCTTATTAAGTCATGTTATTAAATCTGTCAAAGTCTTAAAATTTAAGAAAAATTAAATAGATCTGCTTTTCATATTTGAAGAGATACTACACTTTGAGCAACTGAAGATTGTTTTTGCTGCTCCGGTTCTTTCTGCTTCTTTCCAATTAATACTGTAGATCCATTGGTGCCCACCAGGGGTCACATGATATTTCAAACAGTACAGGGAAAAGGACTCTTTGAAAGATCTAAGCTGCTACCCTGCCTAAAACTGCTGTTGGTGCAGAAGGGCTTCATAACATTATTAAGTGAGAAGAACAGTTATGCCAAATGAGCACCAACATAGTGTTGCTATTGAATTTAGTGTGTTTGAGAATATTATGTTTTATTATATGCACATATCATATCATTAAGGAAACACCCCTGAGCTAACCCCAAGCGCCAAACAGCCAAGGAGACCAAAAATATATAAAATGAAAGGTTTATTATTACAACAATGGTAAATAAACACAGAAAGTTATGGGATAACAAAGGAGGGACCATGAAGGGAAAGTAGACAAGGACCTCATGTTGTCCTTCTATCGCAGTATGATCCAGTCCATGATCACTTTCAGTTTCATTGCCTGGTTTAATAGTCTGACAAACCAAAACTCAAAAAAGCTCCAGCAGATTACGAAGTATGCAGCTAAAGTTATTGGGGCTGATGTTGATGATTTGACTAGTGTGTGTCAGAGGGCAATGCTAAAGAAACTGGAAATCATCTCAACTGATGACAGACATCCATTACATGTAGAACTAAAGTTCAGTAAATCAGGAAGGATAGTTGCTTTGAAAACCCACACAAATCGCTCCAGAAACTCCTTTCTTCCTAGTGCCATACGACTTTTCAATAAGAAATATCTGAGATAATGTTTAAGGTTTTGATATATATCCTGTTACCTTTTTTTTTTTTTTTTTTTTTTTGGTGTAAATATGTTTTATCTAACTGCCTTACCTTAACCTTTCTTATTTCTATTTGTCTGTTTTATTTCATTCTGTCTGTTACCTGTTATTAGATGCAACTGAGAAGGCAAATTTCATGTTTTCTTGTGTAAACATGACTAAATAAAGAAACCTAAACCTAAACCTAAACCTAAATCAGGAGGCCTGCTGCCTATCTGGACCTAACTACACAGCTGTCACCCTCGCACCCTGATAAGGTTGCTTGCCCACTTGCCTACCTTTTTTTTTACCTCTTTCATGCTTCTCCCTCCATCTCCCTTTACTTCCTCTCAGGGGATTCCTCCTCCTATCTCTACCCTCACTAGCCCAATGGCCACTCTCTGTTCCTGAGAGTGCTTCTGGTCTCCTCTGAAGCACATCCAGGCCAATCACAGCCCTACCAAACCTCTGGAGTCATCTGCTCAGAGCTCCTACTGGTGGGCCCAGGTATCCCTGCCAACCATGTGACCCACTCTTATCAAAACAGCTAGACAACCATGCAGGGTCCTCAATAGTAGCCTCTTGCTCCCATCAATTAAAAGGATGGGAACTAAATATAACTTTAATAAGTATAAGAGGTTCTTGCAGCGTATAGCTAATCAATTTGCAATACTTCACCCCTCGCTGGCACAATGATTAGCGAGTAGACTAGCCTATTTTATTGGGCATGCCCCACTATCTTCCCTAATATTCTCATCCTAAGAATAATAATTCAAAAGATTCCTTTAACTATGTCTCCTTCTGGTGTCCATGGTTGTCCAACACCTGCTGACACTGACCCTGACCACGATTACCTTTAATATCTATTAGTACCTTTAAGGGACAACTCCATAATATTTAGGAAATGACAAGCTTTTCTTATATTTTCATTAAGGACATGTCACAACTAAAGGCTACAATTGCTGGGTGTTGCCTTCACATTTTAATTATACAGCTAGAGGACACACTCTAAATGCGAGGCCCGTCCTGTGCTAATGAACGCCAGACTGAATGAAGAAAAACGATGCAAATTAATTCTTCAAGCAACAATACATTAATTTCAGTGAACTGAATTACAGTAGGACTTCTGGATAAACAACATGCTTGGTCACGTGCCCCACATTAAGAGACAAATCAAGGAAATGGCCAGTGATCATTCCAAATAAAGTTGGAGCTGGCAAGGTTTTTCAGAAGCTGTGATACTTCACCAATACAATAATTTCATTTTTGCACCATGGAATTTAATAATTTGATATATTAATCATGATAAAAGCTGTTACTCTCAAATGACTGCTAGAGGTCAAAGACATTACTTGTCTTTTCATTTCCAAAGCTTATAATGAAAGTCGTATGCTAGCTTACACTCATTTGTTTTGATTGAGCCAGTGTTGGTTCCCTAAAAATGAAACTCGCATGAAAAGTTTACAAGCAGCACCAAGCTGTACTTTAGGATCAGTGATTTATTCATTATCATTTAATTTTTAACTGTTTATTCCATTATAAACTTCTAGAGAGAGAGATAGGAAGGAGCACTGGGCACAAGGAGCAACCAGTCCATCAGTTGATGACCAGTTCATATTATGCTGTTGAGTGACAGACATAAGAACCAAGCTGCTAGAAACTTTGCAAAGACAATTGTGTTGTAACAGGTTCAGATTTCTCTAGCTGGCCTCAACCTGTTCAGGCGGTCTTAGCTGGAGGTTTTCTGGATTGAACGCAGCACACATTTCTTGCACATACTGAACATAAAGCCCATCTAATCCAAGCTATCTGCTTATTTATACAATTCTGAGGTGAAACAATTGCTCTGAGACCATCTATTCTTCATACACTCCACATTCAAAAGAATTCATGTTCTGGTTGACACCTCCATGAAATTCACTTTACTTATGGCAACTCATTGGAGGAGATAGCGGCCACTGTCACTGAAGCTCTGTGCCAGGCTTTACTAAAATGTAGAAACACTTATCAAGTGCAGTGCTCTGTCTCAGTTTAAAGCTAGATTCTCCAACTCAACTCACTAAGATACTGCGTGTCAATGTGTTATACGAATACAATAGGCACTTTGGTTAATCTTTTCAGCCACACATGAAGCATACTAATTTCAAATTTTTTAATCCATGTCATGTGGGATTCAGAGATGTTAATGCTCCTGGGGAGCCATAATTCTCTTTTTCTCACCTTTAAAAACTTCCTTTAATGTATTGAACAACACTCAACTGCCTTCTGCAGAAATCAGGACTTACAAAGCAGTGAGTCATTATATCTGTTTTATGATACTCACTTCCCTCTCTTTCTGTGGCACTTTTATACCCACTGGTTACCTCCCCCACCAAATTTAATATTATTTTTTGGTACTGGAAATTGGAATTGGGGTTCCCATGAATGCTGGTATAACTACATTTTACACAATGACTAAATGACATCCATATTAGATTACTGTGTAATTTGTCCTGACACAGACAGGTTCACACTCTCACCAGGGTCTGGGACCTTGCCACGGACAAACGGGTAGAGAGAAAACAGGCAAATACTGTACTTGACTCGAGCCATTAGCTCTGGATGAGGGCTGCCCGTCACGTCTCTGTCAGGCACACATACGCACGCATGCACACATGCTGACACACAAGCTCTTCTCGCTTTGCTCACGGCCATACCAGTGCTTACAAACTACAGAGTAACAATTACAAGAGTAGGCTGTGAATGGCCTCAGCGGTTGTGTCTTCAGAAATAAAACAGTTATCATTTCATACACTTCAAAGGCCGCACTGAAAAGCCAGCAGCTATGTAGTGCTATTGTGTACAGGGGCTCCCTTGTACAATCCAGTGTTGCCCCTCAACAATAGCTGGCTTCTCTCCTGCTCGCTCTTGGCTCATTGCCAGTTGCCTGTTTGCTTTACACCATTAATTTATGTTCACTGAAATGGTGCAAGGTTCTAGAGCAACTTTGGCTATCAATTTGCCTGCCAAGCAAACTGTTGCCTGTGAAAAGCAAGATGGGAGGCCCCCAGAGGATCCCAAGTACACAGCTTCTAACAGTAAACATCTACAAGGCTAAAAGGGAATTGGATTAAATATTCTGTTTTTCAGAAGGCAGTGACAATAGTACAGCAGAAAGTAACCACACATGCATTTATAAAACAAATAAGGGCATTAGAAATGAGAAAATGTGCACATTCACTACGCTGAAGGTAGTCTCATCAGTGCTCCTGCCTTTAGAGTCTAGGGGCGCAAGTTACAAATGCTGCTCTTTCAGGGTTTTCTCACCACCACTAATCATACGAGATTTTCCTACATTGCAGACAGCTGGACTGTCAGTGATAAAGGCCTCATCTTGAACTTAACAGCCAGGGCTCAGCCACAAAGCTGCTCATCTACAGTATGCTGTGCAAAGAATTGCATTACAGTATCCATGAATGGCTACAAAACCAACACACTCTGTAAGCTTCCTTGTGTGTGTGTTCTTTAAAATATTATAGCCGGCAACATCACGCTACAGCTTAGAGTGGAGGCAAGGTGTAACACTTGAGCGGGACATGAAGTCAAGTGTGTGTGTGTGAGAGATTCAAGGAATGGATTTGCTCCTGTAGTGTGCTTCTTTTATAGCCTGATCAAAAGTTTCAACTTTCAAACTTTATCAGGGTCTGGTTGATCGTATCCTGTCACACATAATGGAGGATAAATGAGAAGGGTCATCAACTGGGAGAACTGGAGACACTTGGGAGAAGCCTCCAGCTACACAGAAGGCCAGATTCAAGTTTATTTATTCATGTTTTTGTGAACCCACTAATTTCAAAGCATGGTCATGGCAGCTTATGAGTGAAAAACATACTGTGGACCTACTATAGATGTGTCATCAATAGCTAGAATGTGCGAAAAGCAGGTTGGAGTTGATAGAACATTTGCAAACATTATTAGACTTTCTAATGCCTAGTTTATTTCTGGTTACATTATATGCAGTGTTCAGCTATGACTAAAGTTCAAACTGCATATACAATGGACACAGAGAAGTGGTGATTGGCGTCCTCCTTCTCCTGTGGTCTTCTAATGACTGAAATATAACTAGCAGAACAAGAAATATGGTGATGGACCTCTGGCTCAGGCCATTTTTGGTTCCTGTCGGGGATTAAACTTCAACATTTAAAGGAATACTCCACCCAAAAATAATATTCTTTTTATATGTTACTTAAATCATTTGCTAAAATATCTATATAAATAAAACTTTAAGTCATTTGGATGTCTGCTTGTTTGTCTCTTTATTCGTTAATCACGCAAAAAATGGCTGAACTACTTTTCATGAAATTTTACATTTGTCTTGCCTTTGGTCCATCTTAAAATATTGGGTATATGGCATATGGGGAGGGAGGATTATAATGGAAAGCGAGCAACTCAAAAACCAGCGAAGACACAGGGACTACAATTCCCATCAGGCAGCACAAATGCGTTGGGATTGACACATACAGAATTTTCTTCTCAGTGAATTTAGATAACAACTTCATCGTCTCACAAGACTACAGCTTTGTTGTCTAAGAATTATGTCTTTTTGTCTCATCATGGGTTGTGTTTAGTCATATTGAATTTCTAAAAAACAGTTTATTCCCGTTTTTTTTCCTGGCAGGTATTTTAGCCAGTTTTTAAATAAATGATCATCCCACATCATAAACGGGAAACACAAGTCACATGGAACTGACTTTTTGAATTGAGAGGACCTTTGACCAAAGAATGAGGGGGAGAAGTGGATCTTCAATACAAAAAGTAGTTTCATGTGATGTACGTGTCCTGTTTATGATGTGAGATGATTTTTCTAGAAGCATTAATTTAACATTTTAGCAAATGTTGAGCAAACAACTGGATAACTGACATGTGGATATTGTAACAAGAGTAACGTGAGAATTTTTTATTTCCCGATGGTCATTTTTATGTATCATTTGCCATTGTATGGCATTGGACACCATTGACTAGTATTACATCAAAAACCTTTTTAAGTGTTGATCTCCATGAAAACGTACAATTAAAAATCTTTCTTGGTCATCACTACCATACATGAAGTTACATTGTAAAAATATCAGTTTTGGGTTTAGTATTGCTATAAAGGAAATGGATGAATGGAAGGATGGATGGGTGGACATTAGACGGATAATACAGGGCACCATTTTCAGCACAATAATCAAAATCATGTACGTAAGAAAAGGATGATGGTGACTCTCATGCATTGCTTGGCACTGTTATGCCACATAACTGTTAAGCTACAACTCAATGGTAATAAGTGGCTTAGTTGTTAGTTTGACAGAGACTGGCTGAAAACCGGGCTTCAAAGAAGACCAGAACTTTTTTTCCTTAGCTCACATGCTGCCGGAGCCTATCTTGCCAGAAACAAACAGCAAGATTTCAGTCAACCTTATACTTTCGGTGTCTCTAAAAGGAAAAAAAGCTGTGAGAGCTTGAAAAATCTATAAAGAAGAAGTCCAGTCCAGGATGGGAGAGCATTAAGAAGCGTCTCTATTCGGGGTCATTCCTTCCTGAGTAAAGTGCACAATTTCGCTGACTTGCAAAATCTGAAGCAGATACAGCACTGCTCCAAGTGCTAAGCTGACCAAAAGAGCGGAGTTTCAGATCAGAGAGCAGCCCACAGGCACAGTGTTGTCAGTTCCCAGCTTTACAGAGCATTTGCAAGGTTGTTATGTCCTGAGAAGAGTAAGCAGGTATTGTCTTCTTCAGAAAAAGGAGAACCCACTGACAGCTGCAGGCTGCCTGGCGGTTGCCATCATGACCCGTTTTACAAATTTACAGGGAATGAAGGCAAAAGGCAGGTCCACTGGATAAACAGCAACAGGAATTTTAAAGCTTCTGCACACACCGTAAAAAGGCAAACACCGGGGATCTGGTTGTAGGGAGACAGCTGTGCTACTGTTATGGAAACCCACCGAAATGAGTGATCAAAGGGGGGTACAAGGCTTAAATCTTTGCTGATGGCTCATCTCTGGGTTGGCGCACAGTAAATTTCCGTCCATCATGCATCCATCCATTTTCTGAATGTGCAAATTTCATTTGAGGGTCACCACTCTTATATCCACTCTGTGCCTTTTCACTTTTCTCTTCTTTGTCTTTTCTTTGCCCTCTTTTTCAGACATTTCTTCCCACTGTAGTGATCTAATGATGTGGTAGGTACCTGAGTGAATGAAATACTCTCCCCTTCAATTTGTAATAGTTTTCAAGGTGAAAGACACTATAGGAAGTATAGGCTGATTAAGTGAAGCCTACCTTTCAATGCTATGATAATAAGAGTATGAAATTCTAATTCCACCTTGTTTATGAGACAAATATGAATGTTGCCATGGAGACTAAACAGGAATTAATGAAAAAAGTAACAAAACACTGCCTCGTGCATTCGCAGAAGCGGCCTTAGTGACACACTGACACACAATCCAGTCAGCCTGGGAGTTTTAACACGTTCACTTTTTTCTGCAAAGACACAAAACAACAATGGCAACAATGCTACCCTCACTTCAGAAGAAAAGGAAAAATTGTAATCATAGATGTAGAACAGTGATGACTGCTTGACGGTTTCATCCTGTGCCTGAAATTACTGGATCAGTCTAGCCGGGAATTTATGAGAAGCAGACCCTGGACTTCACATAGCACTCATATTAGGCCATTAGGCATCTAACTACCTCTGAACAATTTCAATGCATTATCTCGCCATCTCCCCGGGGCACAAACTTCATTCGTCCATACTTTTAATATATTTTGTCTGCATGAAACGGATCGAGTTATTGCATGCCAACAGATCAAGACAAAAAGGAATCTCCTGGCTCCATAATAAAACAACCAATAAAGATGACTTCGACAAGTAAAATAAAAGAGGGCATTAAATATATTAGTGGAAGAATTTCCTACTTCCCTATTTATCATTTAGCATGCACCTTTTTGTAGTAAACACCAGTGAAAGGGTCTTTAGCAGTACAGAAGGATGCAAAATTGTGTACATTTATTTTATCATTACTGGAGCACTGGCGCGTTTAGTGACTTACTCAGGGTAACACAAGTGAATCAGACGCAGGGAGTGAACAAACAGCCTTGACATTTACAGTCCAACACTTTATCCGCTAGGCCACACTGCCTGCCAAGAGGCAACAGCAACTGAGTTATGTGAGAACAGAAACTCCATTTATGTCTACCAGTCTACCAAGATAATTGTTACAAAGTTAAGACTGACTCAGCCCTCCAAAATAGTGGCTCAAATGCGGATAGACAATTCATACAAAATTCACCGTGTGAAAGAATCCCTTTATTAGTCACTGCTAATTTCAGACTTTCCTTTTTTGTACTTTTGCTGACTTGATGTGTATCCATAATTAAAATTCCTGAGATATTTATGGATTTTTTCAGAGGAGCAGATGAGTAAACTGCATAATGGCATAGAGGAGAACGTGTTTACATGGCACAAGACGGATGCTTGGAGCTTTAAAGTACCACAAACCAACAGATTACTTCTAAGAATGGGATCACCTCTCTGCATCGTCAGTGCAACATTTATTGTGGCATCCCTTAAGATACAAACTACTCTTATCTCTCTCTCGAGGAAAGGCACCATATAAACATCATACCAAAGTGCCCAGCCAATGTACCTTTCCTTGCACATAATGAGTTGCCACTTCTACATTCATACATACAGAGATAGCTCCCACATTCAAATCCCACCACTGTGCTCTTACATGACCCGTGTGGAGACAAATACTAAGAAATGCTTCTCTTCTGAAGTACATTGTTCTGCGCATATCGAGTGTGCACTACAACTATAGAGAACAACACATAAAAATAATTTTGATTAATTTCACAAAGAATGGTGGTGGTTAGCGCTGCTGCTGCCTCACAGACCCAGCACCACATCATTGTCTGTGTGCACTTTGCATGTTCTCCTTGTGTCTGCATGGGTTTTCCTCTGAATCCAACAAATTCTCCTCCCAAATCCTTAAAGATGTGCAGGCTACCCTTAACTGGAAACTCTAAATTAGCCCAGAGTGAGAGTATGTGTGAATGTAAGTGGGTCTGATCTTCACAAAAACTGGAACTGGATTTGGTGGGCATGAAAATATAATGTTAATGCATTTAATGTTACAAGAAATCCTACTGAACAGACAATACCAGTGGACTGAAATCCTTACTGTGAGATAGAGTATGAGTAAATAGTTGGGTCACAATCTTTAACACGACCAGAAGTCAACCAGTAGGCAACACAGAGGCAGACAGAATCCAAAAACGACAAATTATATTCATGAGTGTAACTTCTCTAAACTTGACTACATGAAAGGATTGAATGACCACCTGCCTTATTTTCCTATACCCACGTTTGAACAATCCACTGGGGTGATGGGTCAGACGAATCTGCCTTGATTATTACACAGTATATGAAGAGTCGCATAAGGGAGTAGCTCACAGAGCAAACGTCTGTTCCACGCATGAAAAATAATGCATTAAAATCATCTTAGGTCCATGCATTTGCACAGGAAAATGGAATTTCTGTATTAGACGTAGCACAATATAACATTCTCAAACCTATCGCATTCAGTTCAGGGTCTTGTGAAACCCGAGTCTATCCCAGCAGCATCAAGTGCAAGGCAGGAATTAACACTAGATGGAAGACCAGTTTGTCACACGGTTCATTACATACAATGCTTAGAACATTACAGAAAGAAGCCAGTCTGTAATCAACAATCAATTTAAGAAATATGTTGTTGGGGATAGGAGAGGAAAACCAAAACATGAGGAGAAAAACTCACATGGACACGAAGAGAACATGCAAACTCCACACAGGCAGTCACAATCAGTGAGCCATTTTTCCCTCTGATTGATTTCATTCTCTTATTCCGTACTAACCAAAGTACACGGTGTTGCCAGTATAAATAAACAGGGAAAAAATTTGTTTTGGAAGTTCATCATTGTTAAAATAATGAGACAAAAAGGCATACTATTAGACAAAAGCTGTAATCCAGCGAAACAGTAAAACTGTTATCCATATTAGTCAAGAAGAAGGTGCACTTCAAGATCAATGCAAAACTTAATGCATGCTGGGAACGATATCCCTGCCTCAGCCCATTGCACTCCTGCTGCCTGATGGGAGTTGTAATCCCCACGTTGGTGATGGTTTCTGAGTTGCCTCTTTTCCCAATATGATATATAATCTCCATTTTAAAGTTTATGACTTTATTTATATACTAGACAAAGAGCCCGTTTCGACAACGTAGGATGAAACGGGCATGAGTTTGTGTCAGTAGTGTATGAAGAACAAATGATAAGTAACGAAGAAGTTGTTTTGTAATGACTGTAGTCCGCTTTACTCATTACTGTACAGGCTTGTACTGTTAATTGATGAATTTTCCAGGCCTATAGTATAATATTGAATGATGAATGTTCCAGTACAATATGGAATAGTAATAAGTATAAGCACCACAAACCTGATATAGGTGTATTGAATGAATGCGTAATTGAATCAGAATGGGTAATTAGGCCTCGAGCTGTAGTCGAAATCGCCTTTCAGGCATCTAGAGCTTTAATCGAAGTCGCCTTTCTCTTTGAATTTTTGCGGCCGTAAATCCGCCGCCTGCCGCGATGTTGGGGTTGGATGTCGGTCTCGTAAGGTTTTTCGGGCAGCTGCGCAGAAGGCAACTGCGCATTTGGCTTCGGACGGACGTGAGTGAGTGAGTGAGTGAGGAGGCAGGCGAATTATGTATTAAGATATTTAGAAAAGAGCAGTGGTTTGAGTTTTACATTCATAAGAATTTTAGAAACACCGCATATACTCGCATTTAAGTTTTCCCGCAGATAAGTCAGGGCTTATTTTTACCGTATAACTTCCGGTATTTTATAATGTCGGTCGTATAAATCGAATGCGGAAAACTCACGCTATTGGTCCAAGAGATTATGATATGCTAACGCCCACCTGAGAGAGGAACCACGGAGCACACGGCCTTTTTACTCTATGTATTGTGTCTACGTGACCACACGGTAATACCCAAACTATTCCGAAGCGACGTTTGCACTGATTTGTGTTTTTTGTATCTTTTGTACACCTTTATAGTAAAAGCATCCCTTATCTACGATGGAGTGTTCAATCAGAAGAAAATATGAAGCTGGTTTTAAATTAAAAGTCGCAAAAGAAATTGATAACTGTGCTGCTACAACAAAATTTGATTTGTCTGAGAAACTGATACAAGATTAGAGGGAGCAAGAAGATGTAAAAAAAAAAATTATTGTATATTGGAACAGGTGTATAAGTCAGGGTCTGATTTTATGATCGATTTTTCGGGTTCAAGCTTATATGCGAGTATATACGGTATTTGTATTTTTGCCATAGTTTTAAATTCTTAACTCTTTTTTGTCATGTTTCTATTAATTCACCTTCTTTTGTGTAGTTTGCTCCCTTCATTATAATCTAATGATGATAATTAATGGCGAAAGGAGTAGACACCCAGGCAAATGACAATGAATGTGAAAAGGCCCAACACTAGAAATTTCTAAACTGGGTTTGTTAAATTTTATTGGAATGTAACAAGCACTTATGCGTGTTATATGTAGATAAAGTTGTGTTTTTATCTTGGTTTTTAAGATTTTCATCATTCTGGTTATTGAAGCTTTTATTTACTAATGGGCACGTCAGTGAGTTTAATGCTGAAATACTGCAAATAAGGAAAGGCTAGCGGTGACTTACTGGTGCTCGGTCCAGTCCAGTGTTAATTTTTGCCCTTGAACCAAAAACCCAGTGTTCCTATTTAAGGGCCGTCTTATGTAGAATGCCTTGGAGCAGAAATAATAGTTGCATAAGAGGAGAAAATGTCTGGCAAGAACAATAGACACAAAAGAAGAGGGATAATTACTTACTAGTGCTGAAAATGTAGACGTTTAAGATCTAAGCTTGCAGTCTTCTGACCTTTTTGCCTACAGACATGTCCATTAGCGTCTCTTTCTTCCCTCTCTTTTTCATCGGATTTATTCTATCAGCAAAGAGCCTGTCCCATCCCCACAGGTGGATCATCACCTAGCTCACCTTACACCAGTGAAGTATGGGCAAAGGCTGCTCTTCTGACCTTTCACTGAACAAGTTATCAAATAGGAGCATACGGCACTCATCTCCAAGCAACCTAATATCGACCACTTTGGCAAACTGAAAAAGGCAAACTCGAGGAGAAAAGTCTAATCTGAATACTCAAGCAAAAGAACAGACCTCGCATCTGCCCCCGGTGGCCAAGCAGAAAACTTTCCATTTTTCCTACGTGGTGGCCAAAGCAAAACAAAATTGGAACAAAGCAATTCACTTCTCAGAATCCAGCACATACCCGATGATGAAAATACTCTCACATATTTCCCCACACTCCACTGACTAAGGAGTCGCAGAACTACACGCCAAGGCTGGATGACAACAGTTTGCTTTTTCTCTTTGTTTTTGAACAGATCATACTAGAATAATTAACAGTCTAATCAAGCTATTGGGCAGTCACTCTGACACCAGCATTAATAAATGCTTTCAAATGAAGACACCAGTGGAGAATAATCCCTCTATTCTTTCCTTGCAGAGAGAGACAAAATATTCGTAGAGGAAAACCCAGACATGTCAAAACTCTTAATCCAGGTTTCCTCTACTCCCTTGATTGCTGTTTCTTGTGTACCGGACTGACTTGTGGGGGAGGGAGAGGTGGTGGTGGGGGGTGTATGGTCATGTGGTGTCACAGACAAAAATTACTCAGCACCTTATTGTGGTGTTCCAGCATGCCTTTCGTCCCTTTTTTTTTTTCTTACAGCCATAGTCTGTGTAGGATTGGCCGCATTTTCTTCTTTTATTTTTATTTCCACTCCCGATGGCCTGAATCAAGGGGCCCGGCCTGTAACGTGATTGATGGTAATGTCTCAGGAAGCCATTTCCCAGACAGCACTACCCACACTCTTCCTTCATCCTGACTTCCACAAAGGTGACCATAATTACAACAAGGTTTCAACTTTTTTTTTTTTCTTTTTCCTTTCTTGAAAAATGCAATACACCAAGGCTTCCTGCTTGGACTGTACCAATATCGTCTATTGTAAAAGGTGTTCATAGAAACAACTAAAAGGAAATGAAAGCAAAGAAAATCTTCAGCGAAATCATGAGCATCTTGAAACAAATCAGCTTTGTCAGGTCACTCTACAGCTGACTACTTAAGGTTGGTTTTACTCTTTCCATTATCATAAATAGCCATACTGGCCATTACAGCAATTACAACATGGGTCTAATATAGGTATGTTATACAGCAGAATTGCTCCCATCTGCATGGCATGCCTGTGTGCCAGGAGCTTGTCTTAGACGTAGAGGCCGAATACCACTCTGAACTTTGCAGATGTCTCTCTCTCTCTCTCCGCATCCACTGGCCAAATCCTCCTCAAGTTATGCATAACTCATAGCGGTTAATATGCAGTCCAGACTTTGTGCACCTCAGCAGCAACACTGAAGGAGAAGTTTGGGAGTGCAGTGTAGGAGGACTGAAAGCAGAATGTCTCAACCATATTTTAGTCAGGTATCGTAAAAAGTTGATCTGCTAAGTTATTTACAGTATTTCCATCCATTGACACCTTATTTTGCTATTTTTAACCAAAATTAATCTGCAAGGCATTACTATAGGTCCTGCCACAATACACTACTTATTCAATGATTTTTATTTTAGTCAGGTATCGTAAAAAGTAGATCTGCTAAGTTATTTACAGTATTTCCATCCATTGACACCTTATTTTGCTATTTTTAACCAAAATTAATCTGCAAGGCATTACTATAGTCCCTGCCACAATACACTACTTATTCAATGATTTCTATTTTAGTCAGGTATCGTAAAAAGTAGATCTGCTAAGTTATTTACAGTATTTCCATCCATTGACACCTTCTTTTGCTATTTTTAACCAAAATTAATCTGCAAGGCATTACTATAGGCCCTGCTACAATACACTACTTATTCAATGATTTTCAGATGCAGACTTAATCCACATAATCTTATCAAGTCAGAGACAGTCATGGTGCACTCCTGTGATGGCCAGAGGTGTACTGTGATATACCTGGCAACTCAGTCCAACCAATCTGCAACCTTCCCCAACAAAATCAAGCCTAAGTTGTGGTGGCGGAAGAGGGAGAGTGGTCAGCCGAATGTACAATGCATATAATGCAACATTATGAGGAATAAGGAAGGCGGCTATTTTGGACCTCGCAAACAAAAGATAGGCTTGTATGTCTGATGTCTCAAGTTTTATGTACCATGATGGAATGTAAAAAAAAAAAAAGCTTGCAATAAAACTGAGCATAAAATTCACCATAGGGTAATAATGCTCCAGCGGCAAGATCAGCAACTCATTCATCAAGTTTGACATTCCCTTTGACTAGAAGTGAATTTCCCCTTGGGATTAATAAAGTATCTATCTATCTATCTATCTATCTATCTATCTATCTATCTATCTATCTATCTATCTATCTATCTATCTATCTATCTATCTATCTATCTATCTATCTATCTATCTATCTATCTATCTATCTAATGTGACATCAGCTTAAGATTCATTTATTACTTGTTTCCTCAGTCTTCTCACAATGTACACACATCAATTTACAAACCCTGATAATTCCATTTCAAGGTTCTAAGGAACTGTAGCCTATCAACTATGTAGCTATGTACACAGCTCGGGGAACAAGGTGGGTATTAATTTGTGATGGAGTGGAGTTCATATCAGAGCACAATGATGTGCACCAAGAAACCCACAACTGCCAACCAACCTAACCTGCACATCTTTAGTATATGGGACTAAACACACGCAGTCTCTTGGAGAGGATGGACAGACAGACAGACAGACAGACAGACAGACAGACAGACAGACAGACAGACAGACAGACAGATAGATAGATAGATAGATAGATAGATAGATAGATAGATAGATAGATAGATAGATAGATAGATAGATCCCCCAAACACACACAAGAACTTTGGACTTGGATAATAAAAGTGCTGCTGCCATCTGATAACAGGCCTATACAGTTAAGTGGGAGAAAGATGTAGTCAGATCTTCCCAGTTGTGTCAAAGGTTTACATTTAAAATCATCAACATGTAAACTGAGTAGATCCAGCTGTTTTCACAAAGGAATATGCTGATAGAAGTTTGTTTCTTCCTAAGTTCCCCTGGTTAAACTCACTAGTGCAATCCACTGTGTCTCTTTGCCCCAACAAAATATATATGGGCAAACATAAGTATTGATGATAACAGATAACCACACAACGAATAAAACGCTGATGCCAACGAAGCAAATACAAACCATTGCCTAAGTGTGTCCCAGAAAACAGCGCTGGAAGTTGTGAAAACCTAAGGAGTCCCCAGATGATGTCCTATGTCTCTGCATTTCTTGTGTTTTGTATTATTCTTTTGTTCAGGGAAGTCTATTTAGAATCACCTCACACCGCAAATGCAAATATAAAAAGGTGCTCACTATCTATAATTAATGAAAATGTCAAATATAATAAAAATGTAACCAGAAACAACATATTCAAAATCATGAAGTGTCAAGTGGCTGACATTTCTTTCTTAGGTTCATTTCATCATGAAAAACAGGAACTACTCAAATCCTCAGAGTGTTACGGCATGAACACCTCAAAGAAATGCCATTTACAAAAACCTTTTTAAATGAAGCAACAGAGCAAGGAGAGACTCTTTTTTTGCTATTTTTTCTTATGTCTTTCTTTTTCAGAAAACCATGATGGCACGTCCACTAAATGATGGGGAAGAGATCCTGATTCCTGTCTAACAGGTTTTCTGTAGTGACCCGTGGTCTCTTGTGTCATTTGATCAGGGATTCTTTTCAGTCAATGGCTGCAGGCTCACTCAGGGTCTGTAAACAATGGTGGCGCTAACCTAGGATGGATAGCATGTCAGGAGACCTCACACCATTAGGATGAGCACATCTTTATGCTGGTATGATCAACACCATTAATTCCACAAGCAAACACACCTAAAATACTCACAGAATAGGTGATGAACCTTCCTGAAATTGCTCACCTAAAATAGTTGCCTTCTACTATCCCAAGGTCCCATGCAGGTTGCACAAAATCTATTGCGTATATATTTTTTAGAATTGTAACACAGGCAGATAAAGTGACTTACTTAAGTTCCACAGCAAATTTGTGTCAGTGATTGAACTAGCAGCCTTGGGGTTAACGTGAAGTGCCAGTAGTTGATACTGCAGCCATTTAAAAAAATAGACTGGGCTTTCAGCTTAAGTGAAATGTTTACCTCTAGCATATTTATGGTGGCACTCACACACAAGTCGACACACATGGAACATGATCCCATATCTGAATGAGCACATGTCTATGCAAACGGTGGCAATTTAGGATTAGAAATTAAGCTGGCACCATGACATGGGATTTGGGGAGGAAAGAGCAATCCCTAGAGGGCACCCAAATGAAAAATGAGAGATTATGCAAACTCCCCAAAGAAGGTGACCCAGCCTAAAATCGAAAAAGTGTCTATGAGTACTTAGGGAGCATTGTTAGTATAGTGTTGGCAACTGTCTCTCAGGTCTTGGGACATGGGTTGAATTCCTGTCTAGGTCACTGTTTATGGGGGGATGTTGTAAATTCTATTTGAGTCCATGTGGGTAGTCCAGTTTCACTATTCTCCTGAAAATTTACATCAGTTAATAATAATAATTACTAATTACATGTATACAGTGCTGTTCTAGCTACTCAAAGCACTTTACATACAGTAAATAGTAGGGAGCCACTTCAACTTCTGCTAATGTGCAGCATCCACCTGGATGATGTAATGGTAGCCATACTTGTCCACCAGTCCGCTCACCACACATTAGCTATTAGGTGGTAAAGTGATGTGAGAGATAGACAGGGGATGATTAGGGGGCCAGAATGACCAGGCAATTTAGCCAGGACATGAGGGTACACCCTACTGTTTTTGAAAGATGCCCTGGGACCTTTGATGACCACAGAGAGTCAGTACCTTGGTTTTATGTCTCATCCAAAGGTCCCCATCGCTACACTGGCGTGAACACAGACCACAGGGTAAGCAGCCCCGATGGCCTCACCAACATCTCTTTTAGCAACAGCCTAAGCTTTCCTGGTTGGTCTCCCATCCTAGTACTGGCTGGGCCCAAATACACTTAGCTTCAGATGTATTACCTGATTTGAAGTGCAAGTGGTATGGCTGCTGCTCCAGCTACTTGATGAATTAATTGGCGGCTCTAAATTAACCTACAGTGAGATTTAAACCTCATTTAAAGGGCGTAAGGCTATGTGGCAAAAGTGCTGACCACCAGAATCTGGCTGAAATTAACTTGAAGGAGGCTTTAATGGGAAATCTTTCAAGCAGAGTGCTAAATAAATTTGAAAAGAACTGCTAGACCACATATGGAGGTTGAAAACACAAGACTGGATGTGTTACTATAAATGTGAGAGTGGTGTTCAGGAATCTTCTCACTAGCCACTACTGCCATTGTCTTAGGAAAACTTGTCGATTCATCTATGAACAAAACTATGGAGAGCTGGAGACCAGATCGAAGGCAAGAATACTCACAGGGCACATTCTCTCAGTTTACAGTCCCAATTGAACTAACTTACATCTTTTTGGAGAGTGGGAGGAATAACGGGAGGAAAAACCATGTAGCACAACAAGAACATGCTAACTCCACACAGACACTGCACACACAGGCAAATGAAGTCTACTACACTGCTATCTGTGTTATTAAGCACCGCCTAATGCAACCAGTATCTTCATTCTCAAGTCTGCCCATTGATGAAGAGTCAAATCTCCATTTCCACCGGAAATAAGGTTAAAGAAAATGGCCAGTGAAAAGAAGATGCGGGCGCTCTCTACTTATTGAAGCACACAAGTAAACACGTCAGTGTTTCATTAAGATGCAGGCGCGTGTGGGTGTGAATGGTCACATGGCATGCAGAACAGAAGAGTACGAGTGAGGTGATGAAGAAGAAGAACGACAGGTCACCGCTATTAGCCACACTCAAGTTTCCAGCGCCAAATAAAATGCATATATAAGAGGATTCCGCAGGATAGAGTAATGCTTAGCCCTAGAGGGCACAGATTTCTGTCTTTATGTAAATCAGCGCCTGTCACTGCATGCATGATTCACTGCTCAGAGTGTACTCTTCTGTGACGAATGAGTCCTGCTTAATTTGGCAGTGATTATGCAGGTTGCTGGCCCTCTAAACCCCTTTGAACTTGTAATTGCCGCTGGTTTAAATAATGAACATTAAGGGGGATTCAGGAAAGTGTGGATAATTATAGGTTTTTTTTTTTTTTTCCAGGGCTTGAAAAAAAAAAAACGTTGGGGGGGCTTCTGGGGGTTGTAGCAAACTGTATCTTACGAGGCTCCTTTATCTAAATAATTGTACAAGCTTGTTTTATGAGGTGAAGAAAAAAAAAAGAGGGTTCTTCTGAAAGCCTCAGAAGCCCTGGGGAAAGCAGGGCCAACAGCCACCATGAATATTCATGCATCCACATCTGTAGCACTCTTGCTTGCCACCTTTTTTTTTTCTTCTTCTTCTTCTTCTTGTCCATTTGGCATAAAGTGTTTCTCAGATTAATTAATTTGTGAGTATGAGCATCATAAAATATGCTCAGGCATGTCAGGAAACTTTGTGCTGAACTCGCGTTATAAATTTCTCCCTTACAGACATCCCTTTCCATGCTGTGCCATGTCCTCTTTGAGAAATTCTGAAACAAAGAAGTCCCAATCAAACTGCCAACTGCAAACCACAACAAATTATTTTTTTTTATTTTCTTTAATGTAGACATATAATTACAAAATGAGCTGACAGCAAGATAGAAATATGAAACACAAAGCAACGGAGAGAAAGCCCGCTATTACATTACTGAGAAACAAGAAGAGAACTCGCTTTACTTTTGAAGAAGGACTTGTGTTAAGGTTTCAAGGAAATAAAAAATACAACAGAGATTTATTGCAGCTTGGGTCCCATGGCAAAGCAAACAATATTCAGAAACCGGGCCTGTTTTTGATTTTGCTCTGTTTCCCCTGTTTGCTCCTTGCCCGTTTGCAGTTTTCGTTTCTTTCTTTCTTTTTTTTTTTTTACTCTGCATTTTCCTTATCCTGGTGTGAGATGAATATCAAAGGCCCTGTGCTGTTTGTAAGCCTCTAGCACATAACAACATCTCAATGGGATGTTTTTAGATCTTGCGTCACAACATGGCAGTTCCTGATTAATGGTAACCGAATAGACAGGCCAGGTCTTCTTAGGATCCCTCCAGCTGTGCCAAGGGGGGGTAACAAAACAAGGAATCGTTTCCAAAAGATTTTGCCATACACTATAAACATTCAACAGAGGTAAACGATGCACAATTAAAAATAAAAAAGGAATGGAAATATTTTCATTTCCACAAAAAATTAGTACGCAATTAAATTTCTGTAATTGCCTGTCAAAGTATACCGCATGTATCACTCTAAACAGAAGTAAAGATGCCTCAGCTGACACTTGGTAGTGGGCGTTAACTGTAAAACTGAAAAACTCAGAGGAAAATGTTGGGTAAAGCTATTTCAATTAAAAATTATTCTTGTAAAGTACACTTTCATGTAAAAGCCTAGGGCCCTATACACTAACTGTAAAAAAATACATGTTTATCCATCCATCCATCCATTTTCCAACCTGCTGAATCTGAACACAGGGTCACGAGGGTCTGCTGGAGCCAATCCCAGCCAACACAGGGCACAAGGCAGGAACCAATCCCGGGCAGGGTGCCAACCCACCACAGTACATGTTTATGTATGGAATAAAATAAAAGTAAGCTTTAATAATTAGATGTGGGACACATAAACATAACTGATGCAACAAATGACTGGCTTGACCTTTTAGGCTACCGCAATTCAATGTGTTCTTTTCAAAATGGGATTTTTTTAAACAAAAACAAACTCACACTAGTCTTTTCACATCATTTACGCAAAATGTCTCTGTCCACAGTAAAATGACTGAAAATTCACGTTAACCTACACTGGGCAAATCCTTGAAGTGACCATAACACCACATGATTTATCACAGAACTAGAACAAACCAATAAATAATCTGCCTGTTGCGCATACTGTATATGCAGCATTCAAACTGCACAAACCATAATTTACATGCATACAAGTAAGAAATACAACAAGCACCATGGAAAGCAACTCTTCTTTGTCTGCTGTGTTGGAATATGTTTTTCTTACGTTAAGAATGACCAATCAGGGAATAAGACATTGTAATTAGCAAGATCCAATCAGGGACATAATATATAATAAGCATGGACAAATCAAAACACAGTCTGCATTTTTGAAAAAAAAGTCTACATTTTCACACATCCGCATTGACGTTTTCAGAAGTACATGGCTCTGAACAGGTGGGGTATTGTGGATGAAAGGCAAAACCGGAGTGATGTCTGCCTTTTCAAGCAAAATTGCAGTAGTGTGGATGTAGCCTTGATTGACGATTGTCAAGCTCACATATCATATCAGGAGTATGGGAACGAACAGTTAAAACTGATGTGAGTCACCTTCCCATTGCTAACTTTGTAACAACTAAAAAACTTCATTCTTGTTAAGTAGGTATACCAAAATGCCCTTTTTGTTGGGCTTCAAAAATGGCTACTTTTGGCTACAAATGGCCACACGTATATTTTATAGAGCAGGCCCTTCATGTTCCTTGTAATAACTTACAAGAAAATGGGATATTTAGAGAAGTGGAGACTATTTCACCAATATGGAAAACTACATGACATAACATTGGCATGCTTAATCCAGATAGTGATTGTGAGGGATGGCACAGACTCTTGATGGGGTGTCTGTCTATAAAGGTGCTCACTCATATACACAGCCAGCAGATCTGAGCTCACTAAGCTTCTGTGGCTCTTAGAACAACATCAGAGTTGTTGATACAGGACAGCTATTCACCTTCAACCAATCCGCTTTAAATTCAGCCTCTGACATCATAAACCAGGAAGTGTATAAAAAGCTATTCAAAATTCCCCAGTTGAATAAAAAAGGCCTCCTTTCCACATTCACAAGAACACATGCAGAATTGTCCGAGCTTGCACATAAGGAGACCAGGTCTTTTGAATTTGTTCATAAAAATGTGAAACCATGTGCCTTTGAGCAAAGTGGAAGAGTTTAAAGCAGATTGGCTGAAGCTAACGATAACTCTTGACATTGATTGAGGAACAACAGTAACTCACCTAAAGTAAATCAGATTGTGTGCACACATCCACACAGGGCCAGTTTAGATGTTTCAGTCACCGAATAACACAACATGCAATACACAGCCACGCTCAAAACTGTTTCAATCACTTTGTTAAAATTAGGCAAAGACTGAGCCAGTCTAAATTTCAATCAAAGTTCATAAATGTCTGAACTGCTGGTGGTTGGTAGGACTGAACATAAATATTGGTGTTCCAATACTGTCAAGATTGACAGTTATACATCTGATTTATATGTGGACATGCTGTATCCGACACACAACATTCTAGGGTCATGTATTTTCGTCAAATGGTGATAACTTGACAAAGCAAATAAAAATGAACAATCTCCTGTGGATTTCAGCCTTGTCTACTACCACAAGAAAAGATGAAGCCGAAGACCCAACAGCTTCAAATGATGTTATTACTTCAGGAGTGCAAATGTGTCTTTGATTTATTTTTTTTTTTACCTGTTGACATGTGTGGGGTCATGTCTTATAGAATGATTACACTATTTTTGGTTTTATGATTCTTCTTTTCAAAGTGCATGCAAGGAAAATAGTACCAGTTGTTGATTAAAAAGTATTGCATGGCCATGAATTTATGTAGCCCAAACTGGGTTCTGCAAAATCAGTTTCAAATGTTGACAATTTTATTTCTTTAATTTAATACATAAGTTAAAATATACATGTTGCCTGCTTAACAGGACCTGCTTGAAATAACAAATCCATCTGCAAATAATTACACTGCAAACTGTAAGCAAACACATGCCAGTAGGAGCAGCATCCAACCTGCCATCATGCAACAGGTGACCATCATGAAGGTACAGGGGGACGTCAGTGTTAATTAGAAGACTTTTGAATAAAGCAGTACATAATCACAGAGAATATTTTGAAAAATTAATCCGATACACACACACAGACAAATACACATGGACTCTTTGCTATGTACAATAAAAAAAAAAATGCGCCTAAATTGTTTCCGTAGGTAGTCTGCAGTAGGGAATCCATTCCTGGACGGGTTTATCCATTCCAGGGAATTCGGGAATCCCGCATGTCCCAGGAATGACACAGTGCACGGGCATCTCACATGTGAACGGTTTTAGAACGAGCGACACTTATTTTTAATAAAACTACTGCAATATGTTGACACAAATAAGACTAACCTTAACTACAAGCAGTTCATGCTGTCATATAAGTACATGTATCTAGTTAGTTGCAGTAATAAGAGCGTAGAAAGCACAATGTGTCCAGCGTGCGGTTGTCCAGGCGAGAACGCACCTTCGTGCAGAAGTACACCAGCCGCTGAGAAAGCACGCTCTGCCTCCACTGAAGTAGGCGGCACAGTCATCAGATACTGATACACTTATTCTAAACAACGCCTGCTCTGAAACACCGCCATTTCAGCTTTTACTGATGCATCCAGTTTCATCATTCTATGATGGCAAGTTTCTTGGCACAGATAATGCGAATGCAACAGACTGACGCATTGCAATTTCAAGTTGCTGTTCAAAGCTGTTGTCTGATGAAGTGCAAGCTGCAGCAATGGCGCCACCTTAATTATTTTCAATTATAGCTCTGTTATTTCTTGATCGATTTTTACACTTTTACATGCTATATATGCGAGTTTGGCCGTTCTCGTTCAGCCAGGAATTCCAGCAGTTTCATTCCTGGGAATGCGATTCCCTAGTCTGCACGGTCAGAGAGGCAGAAGCAAAGATATCTGGATACACTTATTTGGTCTCTTACAAGTCATTACAGTTTGATCTGTGCTGAGAAACATCAGACATCAGGCTACTGCCTCGTGTAGGGCTGGTACCTCTCACTTGGTAACAGGATAGAACCTGGCTTCCTATAAACCTGAGGTGAGCTAAGCAACTTGACAAAAGATGGATACAAGGAGGTTTTAATGTTTGTAGACCCAAGCAATTGCAAGTGCTGGACAATCTACCGTATAACATAAAAACTTACAAATTACAAAAATTCAAATGGCATGCATGAATCTTTGAGAAAATTACCCAGAGGCTAGCTTAACTACACTGGCTTCCAGTAAG
Source organism: Erpetoichthys calabaricus (assembly GCF_900747795.2). Taxonomy (NCBI): domain Eukaryota; kingdom Metazoa; phylum Chordata; class Cladistia; order Polypteriformes; family Polypteridae; genus Erpetoichthys; species Erpetoichthys calabaricus. The sequence goes on along the minus strand of NC_041409.2, from coordinate 20,591,655 downwards.
GGTCTAAATCAGGGGTGTTCAACTCCTCTGAATTGATTTGTTTCTTCATTAAATGGCAGCCAAAGAGATGTGATGTGAAACGAGCCAACAGATGACCAGCTAAACTAGAATTTCAAACTCACACCAATTTCACTCCAACCAGTTTCTTAACGAGAAGCCAATTCTTGCTGTTAATTAAAGCCGTTATTGAATGTCATGACTTGTTGTTGCTCTCTTTCTGACATGGCAGACTGTTGATTTTCTGTTTTATCTAAGACCACCATCAAGATGTTTTGGTGAGCAGATCGACATGACCGAGATCTTAACCGTTCTTTATTTTCAGGTTGGCTGGTTATATGGCGGCTTGTTTCGCGTCTCATTATTGTTTGGCTGCTCAGTAAGGATAAAGAAACAACTAAGGGGTCTGAGTCACACCAATTAAAACTAAGGCAAAATAATTTATTCAGCAGCAAAAATGGCTCACTAATTAAGAAGATAGTTAGAATGAAAACCTGCAGCCACTGCGGCCCACCAGGACTGGAGTTGGGACACCCCTGGTCTAAATCCTATTCTATATCCTATTAATATCAAATGTACCCATATTCTTTGCCTACATTATTTGACAATTATGAACATTCATGTTTAGTCTGAAGACCTCAAGTGTGATTTATGAAAATGACATTCCCCATCTTCATTTTTGTCTTTGATTTACTATCTCGTTGCTACACTATCTGTACCATCTTTCTTATACATTCAACACTGTTGGATTCACCTTGCACTGTTACATTATTGTTTGGTAAGGTGTGCTTCAACAAAAATCCACAATGTAAGGAGCTACACAAAGTAATGACCGAGTGACAGAAAATATCACATTAAGTATATTGGAAGCGAGGTGGCAGGCTTTCACTCAAACCGTCAGTACACTGCAAGCAGAACTGCTGCTGAGGTGTACTTTACACCAAAATAAAATGTGGTAGAGCCCACATTGAATTCAATTTCTTCACAATAAAAATTCAAACGCTGATTTTAAAAATCATTCTTAAATATGTCTTGTACATTGGGAAACTATTTCAGAGTGTTAGCTTCTAAATTTACAAATCTGCTTTTAACATGTAACCTTTTATCAAAAAGAAGAAAACTTTCTAGCACCTTGTGATACACACTTACAAACCTCTACTTGAACATCAATAATCTGGTGCCTGGTTACACTAAAAAACACAATACTTCAGAATTTAAATAAAATCTTTTAATTTTGTTGTACGTATTGAGGAAAAGACCACTTCACATTTCTAGATAACACTTCTACCTAAACATTACATACTTAAAAACAGGTTTAAGTCATCCATCCAACTACAAGGTCATCCATTTCCAGATAATTTTTATGCGCCACTGAAATTCTTAAAAATGTTTGCTCAAAAAGGCAAACAACTTCAATGATTGTATAATGTATCATAAGACTGGGGTGGTACAATGATTTGAAAGTCAAGCCTGGAAATTGGGATCCACCCCATTCCGGCCTTGTCCGTCACTGACTGGTGACTGTGGTAAGTGAAAGAGTGTGTTTTGTGGGGAACTGGCATCCTAACCAGTGTCTGTTCCAGCCTTGAATCCAGCCCTGCCTGTGACATTCTAATAGATAAAGCAGGCTCACAAGAAATGATATAATAATTTAGTGTTTTCTATAAACATCAGCCTTTGAAAACAAGACCGCCACACACTCATATATTGATTGTTGATGTCGCAGTGTAGCCGCATTGCATTCTGGGTGAATAATATTTGTGAGTGTCTTTGAAAAGTGTCTGAAGTGGAACTGACTTCACTGCAAGGAAATGCAGAGAAAATTTATAATATTATTTATTTCCTGTAGTACAAGAAAAAATTAAATTAAAAGTAAATCACACATTCACAACTACAGCTGATATACTAGAAAAGCTACTTAATAAAGTTTTTTTCTGTCCGAGCATGTATGAATTTATGGAAAGCACCTAATCCAATTTTAGGGTCACAAGGGGGTGAACAGCCTGTCCCAGCAGCAATCTGAGCAAAGCAGGAACCAATGTGGCATAAGGCACTCGCCAACAAGAGGTATAAACCCACAGCTGCTCACAATTCAGAGTCGTCCATATGCCTAAAGTACTGATCTGAGATATAAATGATAGTACCTGGTGAAAAGCCGACGCAAGCACATGGAGAATGAGAAAACACAACAACCACAGCGACTGCACCGGACTTTCAAGCACTGGAGCTGTGCGGCAGAAGTGCAAACCAGTGCATCAACAAGCTACCTAAAATGTACGGGCAGTGGAAAAAAACGAAAGACTTCAGAAAAGTTGTTGGGAATGCTCTCTGTCTCTTTAACCTTAATTCACAAACTTTCTTTTTTTAATTACATGGCTTCTTTGTTTTACTGATTTAAATAGTATCTAAAGAAATTGTAAGATTATAAGCAATAAATGTTTATGAGGAAATTCTCACTGTTCATTCACAGAGCACACTCAAGGATGGCTCTTTGTTAATCTATATGTCTTTAAAATTAAAAAAGGAAAGAAAATGAAGAGGAAATCTCCTTATGCAGAGCCGATAAAACTAACAACGAGAGAGCGACAACCGAGTGCACCCCTGGACTGAAGGACATACCCCACTCTGACAGGCTAAAGGAACAAAAATCTGGGAGGCAAAAGGCGACGTGAAAAATTCAATCCAGACCTTCAGGATTCATAGAGGAGTCGATGTACATGAGATGTTCAATGTTCAACTTGAGAAAAGATGAGTAAATTACGCGAAGACACAAGCACCTGTTTATCCCGAGATTGGAGCTAACTATCGCATCACTGAATGGATGAGTAAGGCTGAATATTTTTTTTATTTTTTTTAATAAAAAGGAAGTTGATGAGATATTGGGACCCCTCAGCTAATCAAATGAACTTAATGAACCAAATGTTTTCTTCTGGTTTATGTAATTTCTCTTTAGGAGGCAAGAGATTTTAAGCTTATTGCTTTTACTTTATGCTACTGAATTAACTGGGAGTATATTAATGCATATGTTAATGCATATTCATTCATTTAGTACTAAATTATGATGCAGGTTTAACAATCTGAGCTTGTCACCAGCTGACTATAAATACTAGAAATTGTAGTGCCTAAAATAAAGTAATGAATTCCTCATACTTATATATTTTTTAATCTAATAAATAAATAAGTAAATGCATAGGCAAATATAGGCTGGGAAGCCTCACAACTCCTCAGTCCTGGCTTTAAACCTCAGTCTAGTCAATGTCTTCGCTACACTGGTACGTTCTTCCTGCACCTGCTTGTTTTTTCTCCCACATCCCAAAGACTTTTAGGTTATGTTGACTGGTGACATCATATTGAACGACATTAGTATGGCGACACACTGAAACGGACAGGCTTCTCCATTTTGGGCCAGTGATGCTGGCACCGGCGCTGGTCTCCTCAACACTGAGTTGATTTGAGCGGGTTAAGCCATGGATGAATGTAATTAAAATGGCTCTGTGGCTAGGGAATCTGCCCAGGCAATCGGAAGGTTGCCGGTTCGAATCCCGTAAATGCCAATAAGGACTCTGCTCTGTTGGGCCCTTGAGCAAGGCTCGTAACCTGTAATTGCTGAGCGCTTTGAGTAGTGAGAAAAGCGCTATATAAAATGCAAAGAATTAAAATAAATTCTTTTCTTTCCTTGCTAACTGAATGCTAATTTGGTGACAAATAAAAAGTAACTATTGGAGAAGCTGCTGAAAAGTATTTAAAGGAACAATCCACCCAAAAATTATATTTTTATATATGTTACTTACCATGTATAGTTAATAGTGATGGCCAAAAAAAAAACCATTTCAATCTCACGTTTTTGTGGAGAAAGAACATAATAAGATTTCTGATAGAAGGGGATCCAATGGTGATCAACACTTGACGACAGCAGCAAACAACATCCATGAAAAAAATCTTGTGTGACTCGTGTTGCATAAACCATAATCCAGTCATGTGGTCCCAACATGCAAAATGCACGTATTTTGTGCTAAAATATTGTTAAGCAATTACCTCTGGAAAATGAAACCAGTCCACAGACAGGAAGTCCCTTCATACAGGACTGAACGAATTACGAGGAGAGAGGGGCAGGTTATTTATTTCCGATACTGAACAATATGTTATTAAATATACATTTGATGTATCTTTAACGTTACGAGCAAACAACTGGATCACTTAATGTGTTGATTATGCAGCACAAGTGAGATGAGATTTTTTCATAGACGGATTTACACTGTTTGCTGTCGTCCAGCGTTGGTCACCATTGACTTCTGTCCTATCAGAAATATTGATATGCCCCTTCTCTGTGAAAACATAAGGTTAAATTTTTTTTCTTGACAATCACTACAAACTACATGGGACAAGTAATATAAAAAAAATACCATTTTTGGGGGGAGTATTCCTTTAAGGGGGCGGCACAGTGGAGCAGTGGGTACCGCTGCTGCCTCACAGTAAGGAGACCTGGGTTCGCTTCCCGGGTCCTCCCTGCGTGGAGTTTTGCATGTTCTCCCCGTGTTTCCGTGGATTTCCTCCGGGTGCTCCGGTTTCCTCCCACAGTCCAAAGACATGCAGGTTAGGTGCATTGGCGATCCTAAATTGTTCCTAGTGTGTGGGTGTGTGTGCCCTGCGGTGGGCTGGTGCCCTGCCCAGAGTTTATTTCCTGTCTTCCACCCTGTGCTGGCTGGGATTGGCTCCAGCAGACCCCCGTAACCCTGTGTTAGGATATAGCAGGTTGGAAAATGACTGACTGACTATTCCACCCATCCATCCATCCATTTTCCAACCCGCTGAATCCGAATACAGGGTCACAGGGGTCTGCTGGAGCCAATCCCAGCCAACACAGGGCACAAGGCAGGAACCAATCCCGGGCAGGGTGCCAACCCACCGCAGACTGACTATTCCTTTAAGTCTAAAAAACATGAACATTGTTTATTCCTGATTATACTTAAAATTAATCTAATGTTAATTTCCCTATCTTTCAAATGACTGAAGATGCTTTTAAATTATTTAAGCAATATTTTACAATAACCTTACTAGTATGAACTGGTACTGTTCTTCAAATTTGTAAAAGTAAACTTTTGCTGCACTTCTGCAAATTACTAACTCTCACAGGACTAGATTTAAGTTCAAGTGTTATTTTTTTCTATATCCAAAGAATACGTAGTGATTCTAAACCGGCACTGAGGCCGTGTGGATGAATGTGCCTTGAAACCGATAGCATTCTTCCCAGGGTGGGTTCCTGTAGTGCACTCACTGCTGATGGGATATGCTGTGACCCCTAAATTGGATATGTGGGTTTTAGAATGCTATGTTATTTTTATGTTAATATTGATAATACTTTTATATTATTACACTTTTCTCTGTACCAGGGGTCCTCAATCACGCTCCTGGAGGGCCGCAGTGGCTGCAAGTTTTTGCTCCAACCCAGTTGCTTAATAAGACGCCCTTATTGCTCAAGTAACACTTCTGCTTCACTTTAGTTGTCTTGCGCGTTAAGATTTTAAACCCTTATTGCTTATTTTAGTCTTAAAGAACTGTATTTTCGTTTTTTAATTGCTCCTAATTAGCAATAACATGCAAATGACAAAAGAGGCTAGCATTTCTCCGTTTAGCTTGTTACCATTTACACCTGTGTGTATTTATCATGCACTATTAGGTTAAATTAAATACTTGGAAGGAAATTGAAGAGAAAAAAGTGAAGGACTGAGAATTACTCGTCCATTTTAGCCTTCAAATTATTTGGATGATAGCCTTAGAAAGGGGAAGAAAACTTAGGATATGAGAATGACCTGACATAACAGAGTTAAAGCACTAACAAGCCATGAAATTAAATTATTGGCAAGAATTGCTTTCTAATTAAGAAACTGGGTTAGAACAAAAACCTGCAGCCACTGCGGCCCTCCAGGACTGTGACTGAGGACCCCTGCTCTGTATGATCGACCCGTAAATGCTTATGCTAGCATGCTGAGCAGACTGTTGGACACTATGGTTTCTTTTGAAAAACTACAAGCAATCCCAGGCGTCAATACCAAATATCCTCATCCAACAAGTGAAACAGGCCACTTGTTGTTATTATTTTTGCATTTATCCAGTGTGGTACAGGTGCAGGACACATTCCAACTGATATTATTTTGCAATTGGCTGGCAAAGTGACTTGCTCAGGGTCACGTAGGGAGTTACAGATGGGAATTAAGCCAGCAGCTTTGGGGTTTGAAAGTCGATTTCTTTAACCGCTAAAGCCTTGGAAGCACAGCAACTCAGGTGTTGTTATTAGCCTTCTTTTGCCTACACTACAAAGAACAGAAGCAGTCAACCCTACTTACATACTCGGAAACTCTTGACACCCGGACACACTGATGGCTCATTTCAAGAGTGCTCTGCAACGCGTTTTAGACCAATGCTGACACCTGAAGGAACACATTTTAGTCTGCTCTGCCGAGCACTTTAACGCCAACTGTACTTCACACCGACTTTATTTAGACCCCTGTAGGTATTAAAGTAAACACTAGGCCCCTTTAAAAATACTACCAAGTTATTGCTTCTACAATAATCCAGTGTCTTTTATTTTACTTCACATTTTCTATTGCGCCCCTGCTGCTAATCACCCTGCATCAATCACTGAATTTACAACTTAATCAACAGGCCAAGAAGTAACAATATACAAAACACGGAAACTCTGCCATTTGGTGAAGGAACAGCTGCTGGTAACAAAATGCACAAGTGCAAAAAAAAAAAAAAATGTATGTAAAGAAATACAATGCGGAGTAAAAAAAAAAAAAAAAGCCACACACAATAGTTATTTTCTTGGCCGTACGCACATAAGTCAGGAATTCCTAACAAGCTGGCCTCCTACACATGAAAGTGGGTTTAATGGTTTTGTATTTAATTTCTATTAGAATTACAGCAGATATACCCTTTGAAGTGGAACTATGACAGATCTGGATTAGGGGAGAAGTGAAAAGGGCTGATATGTAAAGCATGAAACAATTCATGCTTATTATGTTTTAATGCTATAATAAATCTCTGAAACTGCTTCAGATTTCCCTGTGAATACTGTAAACAAGGCTCTGTCAATCACTTTCAATAACTCACACATACCACTGCGTTTTCCACTGGAATTTCAAGGTGTCCTCCGTGTAATAGAAGGTGCCGCCGCTTGCCGTATAATTATACTGCCCACACTAAAGAGGTTATGGGGATTTAAGCTTGTGAACTGCTCAGTGACTCTTTTCAAAGTGCTTTTAAGCCACTGCCGTCGTCTGCCGAAAACCAAGCGCTGACTGGCTCGATAGATCTGGCGCGTTTGTTTATGCCCTACTGCCCGTAGTTAGAGCAGAGGGGAGAAACTGAGGAGATCTAACCAAACTGCAAAATGTGTGTGAGGGCCTCGCCACTTAATGTGAGAAAGAGGGGAGAAGACAACAGATGGCAGACACAGTTGACTTCTGTCCTCGGGATGAGAAGCTAGAATGGGATGCACTGGAACATTGTGTGATAAAAGCACAAGCCTCACAGACCCCTTCAATAATTATCTGATGGCGCTTTGACTGATGAGCTCAGAAACATTAAGTGCTTGGCCTTTTTTTTTTTTTCACTCTCTCTCTCTCTCTCTCTCCATACACATGACCTGCTCCACAACCAAACTGTCCCCAGGTTGCTATGGGAGACCAAAGTGCTGACTTCCAGTCCTTGCCAGCAAACAAGCACATGACAAATGAGTCTGGGGGCCTCACTCAGCCCTGAACCTCGGTGACCTCTAACTGCCCATCCCCCAGAAACAGTCAGACAACAACTTGACTACCGAAATTAAGTGAAAAAGAAATAATAAACTCAGTGTGAACTGAAGATGAAGAAAAAACCCAGCGTGACGCAGCAAAATTATTTCCTATGAAGTTTCAGGAAAAAAAAAAAAAAAAGTTTAACATATAATATGAGAACAACAGGACTGAGAGCCGAGAGATCCTCTCTTGCTTTTTAAACTGCTAGCAGATGTGCTTCACTAGCTTAACATCAGAAGTGATAGAAGAGAGCACATGGACTAGGCGGGACACTGGCTCAGTCTGCCGAGATGGACGCGTCCCATTCAGCAAAACACACATCCGTTACCAGGGCCGCCGATGCTGCCTGATAATCAGAGATCAGAAAAGCCTTGCCACATCGTTTTACTGCCATGGGAACACAACCGAAAATGACCAGCATTTGTCTTCATTAAGGTCCGGGGAAAAATCTTTCTAATGCTTTTATGTATTCTGCAACATCAAAACTCCTTTGCAAAGATCACATTTATAGGAAAAGAAATGTTATTTATTCTGAATGGCTTTGCAGACTGAAAAGAGGAACAAATTGTTGTCTACAACAATGTAAGATTCATTCTGATCCCTTTCAGCTAGTGCTGCCCAGCTCTTTATAAAAACAATGCACACACTACAATAGAAATGCGTCTTAATTGAATATTTATCCATCTAACAAGGGTGCACCATAAGATCCATTTGGGGACCCTATGAAACTGAGCTGGGGCACTCAGCATAGAGGTCTGAGGAGAGCATCTTCAAGTTCTAGTTACAGGACCACGGTGACAGAGAAAAAGCACCCCCCAGTGGAGATCAGTTCAGTGTATTTAGGAAGACAGTAAATTTCACCAACCCAATTCTGTCTGTCACATGAAGTGACATATAGTAGTAGTAGTAGTGAAAAATCGCTTGGAAAGCAATTCCATGACACAGTTTTGAGAGAACCTACATTGTTACCTGGCAGACCTTTCTATATTCAGTGTTCTCATTTTCCCCAAGTACTGTCTCACTCCAGTTTTTACGTGTCGGTGTGTGTGTGTGTGTATGGGAATCTACTAACAGTAAATATTCATACTGGGTTTCATGGTGGAACCATGGTGCATTACAGCTCTGGGGTTCAGGATCTGGCCTGGTTACTGGATAGATAGATAGATAGATAGATAGATAGATAGATAGATAGATAGATAGATAGATAGATAGATAGATAGATAGATAGATAGATAGATACTTTATTAATCCCAATGGGAAATTCACATTCTTCAGCAGCAGCATACTGATACAATAAATAATATTAAATTAAAGAATGATAATAATGCAGGTGAAAAACAGATATATGTGGAGGCTGCACATTTTCTATAAGCAGGACTCTTCCAGATTGACGACTTTTCTACAAAATTCGAAATGCGTTCATGTTAGAATTACTAGTGACTTTTAACTGGCATGTGCGTGAGCGTGTCCTGCAATGGACTCACATCCCATTCTGTGCTGAATCTTGCTTTCTTTGCAGAGATGCCTGGATAGGTTTCAACAACAGTGTGGTGCAGTTGTTAAGACATTAAACTTGAGTTCATATTCTGCTACTGATATTATACGACCATAAGCAGCTGCCTGTGCTTCAACTGGAAAAACAAAAGAAATGGAACGAATTGTGTCTCAGATGTTGTAAGTCACCCTGAATAAAGGCATCAGTAGTAATGCTAACAATAATACACGGGACAAAATAATGGAAAGGTAGCTGGATTACATACTCACACTCAGTACAGTGTTTGTGCGTGTACGTGTGTGTGTGCATGTGTATACCCCAATCAGTCTACTTCCCAATCCCTAGGGCAGGAACAAAGCCCCAAAGGTCCACTGCAGGGAACTCTAATTCACACAGTCATAATCCCTTCAGAGTAAGAGTCACCAAGCAGCCCAACAGACAAACAAGAGTACGCAGCGAATGTTCAAACAGCACACAGGCCGAAATATGAGCACAGTCTCTGTTGGTGTACATACTGTATATATTAAGGCATACTATAATGAATATTGGGTTTGCCCTTAGTGCCAACCATGGCTTATACTGCTTGAGCCCCAGCATAGCACAGCAGACACATAAGCTACTTAACCAGCTGAGGTAAAGAAGAACTTCTGCAGCCTGGACAGTTAGCAAGGCTGTTATCTGTGGGGGTGGTGCGTCCCTGTAGCACTGCAGGCTTCTATGTCGAATAACGTTAAACAATCCCTTGCCCACTTTTTACCATCCATGGTGAATGGCTTCACTTTTCTGACACCACTGTAATCGAGACCATGTTTACTCATAGTCTTCGCCACAGTTTATCTTCCCACCTGGGATCAAACTCCAGACTTCACACTCAAAACCCATCAGACAGACACATTGGAGTCCATTAAAACGCCAATTAACGTGACAGCCTGTCTTTGGATGGCAGGAGGAAACACCATGTAAACATGGAGGAGATGTGTAAAATACACATATAGACATCCCAAGCTGGACCGAGAATTGTGGGGGGTGGGAGAGGAGCAAAGTGGTGTGGTGGTTTTGTTACACAAGGTGAGGTGGAGACTGTAATGGATACTTGCTCCATGCTGCTTTCATGGCAACAGGTGTCTCCACACAAACAGACCATCTGAATAGAGGCATGCAGTATGGAGCACGGAATGCACCCACCAGTAATCAGCATCTATAATGAGGACAGGCACTGGCACCATGCTGCCACAACGAATGGGTACACAGTATATGTGCACTATGTCTTCCTACTATTCTTTCTCCATTTCTAAGCCTTCCAATTTTGCTAATTTATGGTAAAAGATTTTACAAATTCATATTATACATATTAAGTCTGATCAATCAGCACCTGATATGAATTTTTTTATACTTTGTTATCCTTTGTTTTATACTTTGTTATTGTTATAACTCTGAAATCACTAAAAACCTAAAAGTACGTGGCACCTGAAAATACATTAGAAATGTGATACTTTTATTTAATCTTTTAAAGTACAATTTCCAAATGATAGGGTGTTGTGTTTTAAAAAAAAGGGAAAGAATGAAAAAAAAAAAAAAAAGATGCTCCCCCCCCCCACCCCCAAGACACTTGCTCTCTGAGGCTTGCCCCTCACTGCTTAGTCCTAATGCGATGTGTTAGTGATGTGTGCACTAAGTGGTATCTTTATATCTGAGTACTTCCTGTTTTCATTCTCGTTCAAATGTTGCCTTTACGGGGCAAACAGGGGAGCACTTGAGGGAGGAAAAGCAGGGCAGCTGAGAGGCTAATTGAGTGGACTGAGGGCTCCTCCACATGAAACACAAGGGCACTTTCAACTCTGTGAATAAAGCACAGGCCAGGGTTAGCGATTCCCAGCCCTTCTTTTATTTCTCAGACTTTGAAGTTAAGTAAAATCTGCTTTAACAGTAAAGTTTACCTTTCAGATAACATAATCTCCCCATAGCATTGAAAAGCTTATACCAACAGTCTGGGATTTCCCTTTTTTGCTCCGTGATTGGAAGTTATCCAGATAGAGACAGCGGCAGCAATCCCCTCTCCACTGGCAGATGCATGCTTTTCAAGTCTTTTCGGCCCTTCACTGCTGGGCAAAAGATATCCTCCGCTTTCAGTGCAAGGGGCAGAGAGTGGCCGAACTGAAAAACGTAAGGGCAGAGAATGCCACACGGACTGCCGGGCCGGACTGGGACTCTGACTACTAATAAAGTCCATCTGGATTTTATTAACAGTGATTTATTGATCGATATAAACAGGGCCTAGGAGAAAACTAGGGGTAACTTTGGTTTTATTATGCCGAAACTAACAATTGTTACGGTTGGCCTTTGTCGTTTTTTGGGGACTCCTTTTGAGCTTTTCAGAATAGGTGACAATGGTTCATAGTTGAGAACATATGCAGAAAGGCCCCTGTGGTTAATGGAAAAGTTGTTCCATGCTGGCTGGGTGTTTGAAAAAATACAACTAGACTCCTTTCATTTCTCCCCAGTTAATGAATGCATGAATGCCAGAATGCAGCAATAGGCCATTCAAGGGCCAAAGTCCCCTAGCAGTTCCCCTATAAGAACACATCCTGAAATGGAAAATACATTTGCCTAACAAATTAAAATAAAGGAGGGGGATAATTCAATTAGCCCCCTTCTTCTCTAAAAATATAAAGGTAGGTTTAAAGGAAGGGATTATTGCTTCGACAAGAACGGGTCAGCCTTTTCACAAAAGGGACAAATAAAGATTTGAGACAACATCCAAGAGCAGTGGAAATAATAAAAGGGGGGAAAAAGAAGCCTTGAATCGTGCGATTTCTCTGAATAAAACTGCTTTAAGACAAGTCTATGGGGCTTCTCTGTCGTCGCCCCCCCCCCCCCCTCTTTTTTTTTTTTTTCCTCTCGTTCCTTCTCAATGCAATTTTAAAACAATTCTATAGAAAATTGAAGCAAAGGCTTCCCAGCTTTGTGTGTCACTTTCTTATGGGGAGCACTCGGGCCCTGAGAGGGATGTACTTACAGCCCTTCAGTTGCAGAGAAAACCGCCTAATGATCCTTCAAGTAAGCAAGAAAATTTTCACTTGGTAGGAGCCAAGCAAATTAACGAACAGATGAGTGCATGTGTGTGTTAATCGAAAAATGGCGCAGCTTAACCACGGCGGTAGGTGGGTTCGGCTGGGACTTTCTTATGTTTTTGAGCCCTAGTTGACTGACTACTTTTCCGAAGGAGAGACAGAACTCCCAGACCTTTTTTTTTTTTTTTTGCTCTCCTACTCACTCAACTTCCAAATTAAAAACATTTTGCAGGTTGCCGAATCTCCAGCTGAGGTGATGTAGCAAAGAACAGCTGTGAAGTAATTTTGATAATGATGAGAATAATAAGCACATGGCAAGGTTCAGAGCTTTGCCGTTGCAGCTTCAGTGCCCCTGAATAGATAAAAGTGATTAAATACTCCTGATTATCCCTGACCAATATGTAATGGATTTACAGCCCTTTCAATTAGTCAGTATTTGCTTAGGACTCATTATTTTGTCTTTGGTTAGGCAATCAGCTTTGGGACCCTAGTTCTATCAAACTACTTTCACTAAAGCAATGAGAGAGAGAGACAGAGAGTGTGTGAGTGAATTACAGATATAGGACTTCCTGGAACGGGGAGGCCAAGCTGACCCTTCCAATACTCGCCTGCCCCCCCAACTCCCCCCCATCCCTTCCGCTTTGTTCCCTTGCAGCCCCTCCTCCCCTTCTGGGCAGTCCCTCGGACAGTCGCACTAATCCTGACCCCACAGCCACAATCAATACACCTTAACTTGCTAATAATGTCTTCACAGCCAACCGGCGCTAGTGAAATGTGGATGCATCTTCTCGTCTCTAACTCCTTTTTTTTTTCCCCGACTCAGATCACTGATCCTTGACATTAATAAGACATTTAACATGTATCCGCCTCAGTCGATTCCCAGCATCCTCCCCAGAGCTGAATGGCTGTAACTAATTGTAAGTGGCATGTAAATATTTCATTTGGTGTAAACTATTTTTTTTTTTTTGCACCTGAATGACGCTTATTTATGTATGTGTCACCGGGAGAGGGAAACCCAGGCACAAGCACTCACATGGGCTAGGCACACCAAAATATCCCAAGACTTTTTAGTTGCTTTACAAATGGCCTGTACAGGATTTTCAATGCGCACAGTGCATACCCAGCACTGGAATTTCTCTGTTATGCCATTCACAGTGCATAGCCCACTGCATACCCAAGACAGGGAGGAAGTCTTTCTGCAGAAAGCAAACTTTTCCAACATTAAAGTAGCACGTGCCTCCAGAAGTCACAGTGTGAAGTGTAGTGCGGGCTCGGCTCTCGACCTCCGGACAACACAAGCCATCTCTGGGGAGCGGTCGTCACAGGGGGGCTTGAGGCCACGCAGCTCTGCCAAGTGCCTGCAACGGAGCGGGTCTTACAAGACTCACAAGGAGATTCCAATTTTTTTTGGGACAAACAGGAAACACGGCATCCAGCATTGGCATGGCTGATTAGTAAAGCCCACAATGGTGTTTATTTTCCACTGGAAATGAAGCGACTCATCACTTGCAGTTATACAATCGTCTGGATTTACAAACCAAATCTGATAAAATCATCTGGGAGCTTTTAAGATTTCAAGATGCACGTGACAAAAACAGGTACCTTTTGTTTTTTTTTTTTTGGTTTTGTTTTAAAATAATTTAC